>NC_084956.1:16074533-16365485 GCF_949316205.1 Platichthys flesus
GTCTTTTCAGGCAGGAGATGGGCTGGAAAACAAGTGGCATTCAATTTACGGACGACCTCATCGCTGAGAGAGAGACAGAGGAACGGAGAGGGAGATTAAATAATATTGTCTGTGAGCTTTTGTGTTTGTTTACATTTGATGGAGAATGGAGCAATTTCGCACATCGCACACTCGCACACTCTGGGTGGAATTACTGAATATTTTGTAGTGGCTTATGTGTAAGTATATATTTATGTTTAAAGTAGGAAATAGTTTGTCATCGTTCTGAATCACTCAATGTGAGAATTATTGTTTGTGACAGAGAATCTCCTCCTGGGTTAGGAATCGGCAACGCACAGAGTCAGAGGACATTTCTTCCTTCAAGATGTCTGATCCATCTCATAAATATGAAAACACACGTCCTGGTCCCAGCCCTGTCAGCTTTGGTTTGTTTCGTGCACAAGATTTGTGGAAAAAAGGTTGTTAACGATGAGCAAAGTACGAACAGGTTTTACTCTTGAACATAAGCATTTTGTGTGACATGTTGCCCAATTACCTGGATTTCTAACACTAGTGCAGTGCCTGCTCTAAGCCTGCCTGTTTGGAGTGGTCTGCCTGTGGTTCCTTGTGGTTATTCAGCAGTGGCACAATGTTGCGAATGTGCTGTTGTGGTGATCGAAAGCATCACTGATGTTGATGTTTCCCAGTCTCAGCTGATACAGAGCTCTGGTCGTCTGTTTATTCAATTGTCATTAATATTGAAAGTATCACATGTCCAAATAACACCATATTCAACACTGCACTTCCTTGGGCCGATAAGCAGAGATATGCAAGTTCTTGAGATATGTGAGACACTTACAGACAGACAGAGAGAGATTTCTGCAAATAGCAGGGAAGTGATCAGTCGCTTCGGGTCCTGAAATATCACCTGGGTCCTTAGTTGTTTAGGAATTAAACGTGAATATTTCAAAGGTCAAAGGTCTTAAATTTGAGTCTTTGGGGGAAAATTCAATTGAAACAAATTTATAAAACCTTTTCAACCTTTTCAACAAAGCCGTCACCATGGTGGACCGTACTGCATATGATGCTTTTTACTGTATGGCTTTCAGATGCAGCCGCTTAAATGGCCATCCTCTATATATACACTCGGATCTTTTTATCAGAGATATAACAAAGGTCGGAGCGAGAGAGTAGAAGAGGAATGCGTGATAAACTAAAAAGCAATCTTCTCGGCCTCCCCCTGAACTCCTGCTCAGTGACCCCAGCTCTGATGAACACATCCAGGCTCTCCCTCCTCTCTCCGCTGTGGCTCTTTGAAGAGAAAGGGCAACGCACAAAGAGCACATTCACTCTCATTACATTTTGTCAATGGAATTAGAATCTCTGAATGATTCATTTCTCCCCCGTCACTCTTTTGTCAGGCTTTTTTATAGTGATGTCATTAGAGATGTCCCTCACCGTGCCTGTGCAGCTACTGTGCTCAGTTATCATGCAGACAGTAACAGTCATGACAGGAAGACTGTAGCTCAGTCTAGTTTTAGTTTTCTCATATGTCCACTTAGTGTGATCACGATATCTATGCAGATCTATAATCTCTGACAAGTCACTGTTAATTTTATCATCTTAAAATGAATACTGTATATTCAGTGTACATTTTGGGTAACATGCTTTAGCAATATTTCCCTTTTTATGTAATAACTGTTAATAAACTCAGGTTAATAAATTCAGTTAAAGGTTCAGTGTGTAGAATTTAATGACAACTAGTGGTGAAGATACATGTTGCAGCTGAATACCCCTCACCTCACCCTCCCCTTCCAAACATGGAAGAGAACCTGTGGTAGCCTTCAGTTGTCATTAAATCTCAAAATGTGTTTAGTTTGTCTAGTTTGGATGACTTTCGTACAATTTAAATGAAACACACCAGTGAAAACATCACTAGGTTTATTTGATATTCAATTTCTGCCAATAGATCCCTTTCACCTAAATCTTACACACTTGGTCTTTAAAAGGTTTCTACACTGTATATGCTCCTTCATTGTCTTGCTTTGAGTTTGTGAAGACACACATCAGTCTCATGTCTGTTTTGAACCGCAGCCAGGGCGTGATTAACTTAGATTAGCTTAGCATAAGGACTTTATGGGCATTAATGGGGAAGCAGCTTAACCTAGCTTTGTCAACAATATACCTGCTAACACCACCAAAGTTCACTCTAACATGTCCTATCTCATTTGTTTAATCTATACGCTGACAGACATGCATGAGACAACATGTTTTGCGTTTCGGTTTGTGTAGAGATTTAACATCTGAGGGCCGGTGCACACTGCAGGATAATCAGGCCCATTTTAGACCCGGTTCGCAGGTGTTCCCGATTAGAGGCCAGTTGGAGTCGATTATCTGCCCAAATAATCCTAAAGTGTGCAGGGTTTAAAAAATAATCTTAATACTACCGGTTGTATTAGAGCCTCCCTGATCTTAAATAATAGATAATAGGCACAGACCCAATCCTGAGCTTAAACCTGCAATAGCCGATGAGAGCAAGCTGACCAGGAAATGTCACCAACCGGATGTAGCCAATCTTATTCCACCTTCTCTTTTTAGTTTTGCTACAGTGTCACGTTAGATGTGCAAGTTTCTGAGAGAACTTAAGTCTCTGGAATCACTACTGTGGAACAATTTCCTACAATCGGCTAATTATTAATGTCTAATTATGTTATGTGAAAAACATCTTGATTTCTATCTAATAATTAGATTGTGTCAACATTTTCATAATTATTTTAGCTCTATTAATTATAAAGTATAATCTTAGTATATCATTTGGTAATTTAGTGTGTCGTGCTTTTAATTTACCTGTTGCACCACTCAACCCCATAGAGTCTAACATTGTGTTATATTGCTTTGTTCAAACATATTGTATCACTTTCTATCATACTTAATCTGTTACTGCTTTGTGTTGTATTTTGTGTCCTTTGTTGTTTGCGATCTGTCATTTTGTATATTTGACCAGGCTGGTCTCTTTCTCTGTGCAGTTGTGGCTGTCAAGGTCTGGAGCGGATCTGGGAAGCGGACCTGGAAGCGTGTCACCTGTTCCTTCGAGGCCTCCAGCTGCGGACCCCCAGCTGCGGGGGACCAGTGGACGTCGAAGACCTCCCCGCCGCCGCAGTGTATCCTCCAGCCCAGCCGTGCACCAAAGAGGAAGAAGACTGCGCCATGCTGACCGCTTTAGGGGGGCGCTGGTGTCCTGAGGCCAACTTGCAGAACTCAGAGTTCACCAAGGTAGCACAACAATGTCTTGTAAACAACCCACAAGGTTATTTATTATTCATCAGGATACCCGTTCATGCATTGGAGAGTGCATAACTGATTGGTGTGTGCAGCTCGAGAAGATACATATCTCCAGCATTAAAGATTGAGGTGTTCAATTGCTGAAGTCATCTTTGCCTCGGAAAGATCTATCGCACGTGTTAAAAGTGACCTCAGATAGAGTCCGCCCGCACCAACCGTCTTACCACCTAAGTGGAGAGGACATTTTCAGAGCTGTCAGAATGTAAGAGTCTGTCAGGGAGAGTGAGATGAACGGTTATCTATTAGCACGTTTGCTCGGAGGCATTTCGGAAGCAGGAAAACGTGGGCGTGAGGGAGGCAACCATTTGGAAATATTTTGGCTTCCTTCAAGAGTTTCATTTTGAAGAGTGCCGATTTAACGGTTTCTGCATGATTACTTGCATTTAGAGGGAATGCACGTGTGTGTGTGTGTGTGTTAGAGAGAGAGAGACAGAGTAACAGAGAGAGAGAGACAGAGTAACAGAGAGAGAGAGAGAATCCCCTGTGTTGCTCTCAGTGAGTTGAGGTCCACTGCCTCAGGGTAGAGTCCACTCATTCTCTCCTCTCCTCACACTTTCCTCTGCCCACATAGTCTGACACACATGTCTGAGATGGGAACAAAGCCAACAGACCCAGCATTAATAAAACTCAATAGCACACTTGCTATATTTTGTCTCACAGATTGTGATTCAACTTAATATTTGCTGTTTTTCAGCTGTAGTTTAGACTTAGTTCAGAATAAATGTAAACGATTGTGAGATGTTTGTCGATGGTTTTAACCGGCGCAGCTCTTGTTGCATGCATTCTTTTCTTTGTTGTGTTTAATTGTCCCACTTTGGTGTAGTCTCTTTAACTTCTCGCAGCCGGGCTTCGTGCATCCATAAATAAACACATTGCATCGATGTTTTCTGCCCCTGAACACATTCTATAAACTGCATGCATCCATTTCCTGCTTTCCCTTTGTTTCTCTCTGCTTCTCCTTCTGCTCCCAAAGCCCGGCCCCTCCTAACATTTCTCCGAGAACTAAAAGGTGAGACTGCCAACCTTTTTTTTCTTTTTCTCAGTACTTTGCTCTCTATTGTGTTTGTCTTTGTTCCAAGCTGGAAATTCTGCAGCAAAAATATTCTTTAAATTCTCCAAAAATACATTTTATAAGTTTGAGAAATAGGCGGAGATCATTGGATATTTGTGGAGATTTATTGCAGACCTGCTCACTTCAGAAATCTCTTCCAGAAATGTATCATTATATTGCTCACAGAGAGAATCTCTGGCATCCAGAGGCAGAGAGGCAGAAACACACCTGAACTGTAAATGCTCACAGCGTTTTACATTAAGCAAACATTAATTTCACAACTAATTCTGATATGTTTTCTTTGAGAAAAAGAGAAGAGATGGAGGATACAGTGGAGGATTTGGGGATTTTTTATCTACAGATCATTTTATGTAGAAAATATAAAAGAGAACAACTTATTTTTTTACTTTTTTGTTAGATGTGAGTGTCTTTGTCTCACGGCAGCGGAAAATAGAAGCTGATCAGTTTAATGGCAGAAAAGATTTTGACAATCTGCACGTCACAGATGATAAGTGTGTGATTGGTGTCCCAATGCAGTGTTTAAAGATCTCATATTAGATACGAGTTTTAGATGACACACCTGCGTTAACTGAAGAGCAAAGCATCCAATGCTGCCACATGTTACACAATTTTTAATTAAAAAAGAAGAATTAAAACTTTGCTGATTTTTATCGCCTCCTTATGTACTTAACCTAAAGCCACTAACAATATGTTCTCCTCCAATAGGTATAGTAATTAACTCCTTCCACAGTGAAGAATGTACAATAACATTCTTTGCATACTAACAAAGAAACCTGCGGTGCAGATGAGCCAGTTAATCTATTTTCTCGCTGTCACTTTTGGTGATGAATAATTACAACCTTTGCTCATTATGATGATGCAGCACACATACAGTACACAGCCGACATAATTGCAGTCTCAATTATTCATGAGCAGGTTTACGACTGTGTGGCCTCAACATATGTTTCCCTCGTTCTGTTGCAGAAGCTGGAGGAGTTTCTGTTCTGCATGGAGGAGAATCACCCAGAGGTTGGTGACGCTAACACTGTCGATGTGGGAGTGAATGTTATCAGTGTGATTGACGTTCTTTTTTGCATTGACACTGGGACACAGCAGATTCTCTCAGTTGACCTTAACTCAAACATGACCCCTGTCCTCTTTTTAACTGCCTGATCAATACCGATCTACATGAGAAGCCTGGGTTGCTGTGGCAGACTTGTCTGAGTTTGCACAATGGCCTCTATTTATTCAAGGGAGAGTTTTGCTGAGCATGCGTTCTCCTGTCTGCACCTCCCTGCTTTAAATTCATACAATTATACTCTTTCACACCTGGAAGGCAAACGGGACAAGGACACGGACACTTGATGAGGGTGTGTCCCGTGCAATTTTTCAAACAGTAAACTGCTGGTGGTTTGTTTGTGTGTGTATGTGTGTTTAATCACAGTTTAACTGATGGAATTAATCTGCATGTGAACTGAGTGCTTTAATAAATAATAATTTTATGCCTGGAGCGTGAGTCAGAGCAAACACTAAAAGAAAAGTCAGTTGATAACAACCATTTATGAGCATGTGACAGCTTTATAGTCGGCTCCTGGAGCTAATTCCAGTCTTAATTTAAAATTCAAAATGTCCTTTTAATTAAATTGTTTGTGTTCAGTAAATTGTTTGATAAATCACTAACACAACCATGAGTCTAGCTTATCAACAATTATCTTACTATTATAGTGATAAACCTGCACCATTATGACTAAAAGGATTGATTGAGGGGGAGCAACTGTAACTTGCCCACATATGGACATGTATGCAGCCTGGTGTCCCATTGAATGATGGAAAAATTGATATGAAATGTTTCGATCACAATAAAGCGCATTGCATAGCTCTGTCAGATGATATGATGGCTGGTAAATAGGATCTGGATGGTGTTGTGGTCGCCTTGTGGAGGAGTTGGATTCTCTCCCTCGCAGAGCATCTGACCTCCTTATCCTTTCCTTAATGACTTTAAGTAAATGATTTCCACTTAGCCGCTGCCAAGCGGCTGCCCTGCTACCACAATGGAGATTGATTGGTGTCCGTGCGTGCATGTGTGTGTGTGCAAGTCTGTGTGTGTGTGTGTGTGTGTGTGTGTGTGTGTGTGTGTGTGTGTGTGTGTGTAAGGGGCTGCTCTATTCTCTTCTAATCTCAACTAATTGTTCTTTTATCCTCTCAAGGTCCGTACATTCCCTTCTTCACACTGACCTGCAGAGCCAAACAACAATGGATACATTAGGAAACTGAAAAGGCTTTAAAGGCTTTTGTTTAGTCAGGTTGTTTTGAGGTTAATGTCAGTGGATCCAAATCAGACCTGTTTGCATGGATGACGAAAGAGATGATTGCTGTGTCACAGTTGTGCCAATCATTATGCACAATATAATGCATCTTTAAATAAAAACAGTTATTTACTTGTAATATTATCTATGATGCTCGTATCGTGTCATGTCCTGTTGGTAGAAAAAACTTTAATTTCTCGAGATTCATTTCTCGTTTAAAAACAAAAAGTAAACATACTGAGACTAGTTAGTGTGTGTATGGAAGTGGGTCACAGCTACATACTAACAGCTAACAACTGTTGAATCATTGTAGCCATTAGATTAATAACTACTAAATATGAGTTAATCGAATGCTTGTTAATTTCCTCTCAAGCCCAAAATGAATTAAGCTACTTTAATGTTTTATTAAAGTAATTATGAACTAATGCTCATACAATATTGTCTCTTAGTGTTGCCCGCCCGGTGCCAATATGTCGGCCTAACAGGACCCATGTGAACTCATGCAATTACCTGCTTCCTGTTACTCATTATTGCTTAAATATCCATGAGTCAGAATATTGAATCTCTAAACAATTTGCTCACCTTCATGCCTCTGCCGTCTTCACTTGTCTAATAACATCAACACGCCAGCACACGTATGGCTGGGATCGCATTGCGCAAAATTGACATGATGAAATCTCATGTTTTCCTATTTCGTGGAAGGCAGAGGGAGCAGACAAAAGTCATTTGTGTTGTTTCGATCACTATAAGAAGCATGGTAACACCTTTTTTAATAGCTGTGCCAGATTTTATTTTGTGTACAGTGTTGCTAACAAACTATCAGGGCTCTTTGTAACCGTGTCATCCTGCACAGAGAGCTTTTGTTTTCTATCTCGCGGCTGTATTGACTTAACAGAAGCTGACTGGAGGCTGTAATGTATAGAATCAATCAGCCAAACAAACACAGCACTCTTATCTGCGGAAGATTCCTCTAACCTTGGTAAACAAACAGCTCGGTGATCTATAAATCGACTGTCTTTCTTCTCGGAATGGACGGACAGGGATCCAAGCATCGCACACAGCTGAGGAAAGTGTTTGTGATCACTTGTTCGTTTACAGTAAAAGCCTCTATATGCACAACGACAACACGTTTTTTATAAATCTTGCATGCTGTGGGCCGCTCTGCCTTTGAGTCCTTGTTAATTCTTTAATTGCATCAGGGATGACTTGTGCACGCCGCCGTGCCTCAGGCCTGTTGTTTTGTTGTACATTTCTTTTGGGGTGTTACATCATGCATAGAAGCAGCTATTTCAGGACAGCGGACCACAGACACGACTTCCCGGTGATTGTTCTGACACCTCTGAGCTGCGGGGAGTTGATATTTCCTACCTGCAGCCATGAGTCAGATTAGACTTACTATGTGTTGCTTGACAAGAGCGCTGCGTCTGGGTGTGCGCGGGTGCAAGTGTCTGTTTGCTCCGAGTGTGTACTGTGTGCTCCGGTGCGTGTGCTTGTGTCCTCTGTTCTTGATAAGTGTGAAGAAACTAGGACACGATGTCTGAAAAGGGGCCTGTTCTAATTATGTCCGGCTCGGCTCTGTGAATGCGTTGCCCTCTGCTGCTCCCTGCTCCTCCACCAACCTCCAGTACAGCAGTGTCCTCAGGTGATCTGCAGGTACGCAGCCAAATGCTGAGCGCACACACACCCCGTGGTGTGTGTTGTGTACATTATGACCTTGGCGCAACAGAAATGTTGGCGTCCTCATATGTTGCCTGTCCAGCTGCTTTTCCACTCAGAGTGAATGATTTAGTGTGAGTGAGACAAACTAAGTCCAGGAAAATTCTGAAAGCTCTGACTCATGCTTATTAATAGTGACTTTAGACCCAAGAATATATCCATATTTATACATATAATATAATATGTCTACATATGTATATGCAAAATTCTTGGGTGCACTCAAAAAATAATAATGCCTGAAATGTTGACTTTATGTATATTTTTTACATACTACATTTCCATGTAATTCCTTTACATAAGTTCAATACACAGGGTCACTAAGTGTTGAGACGGTGTGAATAAATTAAATAACTTGAATGATTTAATTGAATAAAGTAACCTATACATTTATATATAGGTCAGTTTAACATAATTCATTATTTGAGTGTTTAAAAGTGTCAAAGTTGTGAGTACCGACTTTAAAGAAGAACTTGTTTATAATTTAAGACGAAACTCAGCACATGACACAGCACTGCTACAAATCCTGTTGCACTGTGGCACTGTTCAACATTATTTATAAGTACAAGTTTAAGATTTGTTATGAGACGGTACAAGATGATGGTTGTGACACCATGTTTTACAGCGTGTAGCTTTATCATGTAGTTATGATGTATAACAGGACGCTCTGGGCTCTGTTTAAACAATCTCAGTTTATGGGGCAAGATTTAGTGGAAGTGAGTGTGCACCCAGTTGTGTGGGGAACTGTCAGATCTGGCCCCGGTTATCTTTGGTGGCAGAACTCTTGACAGCAGCCATCTTTTAACCTCTCACAGTGAGACGTATAGGGCCAAAGCCACAACCAAAGACACCGCCATGTTTCTTTTCTGGTCGTATTTCATCTAGGACTCAAAATCCGACAGTGTTTACCTGTAGGGCTGGTAACTGAAATCCAGTGATAATCAGACAGCAGTTCCTAATTGGCTGATACCTATCCACTGAATCACCATGCAGAATTTGGTGCTGGGCTATGAACTGGAAATGTTGCTGTGGTGAGACATGTGATGATGAGTTTGGAACTGGAGCTATTAAATTTTGATTTATTATGTAATTATCTCTTAACTGTTAGTGTGTGGAATTTCATCTACCAATTTGCCATAGCAATAAAAAAGCTGCTCTACCCAATCCTGTTAGCCTGCATGCGTGCAGACACAGTTGTGTTCATTTATTCAAAAATACCAGATCCATATTTGTACATTATATTGGAACCCCTGCAGCTCTGTGTGTTACTCTGTACCCATCATTTCATCCCTTGTTTCCTCTTCCTGCCAGGACGGGTGCAGCGAGGCTGAGGCGGTAGACCTGACAGAGCGCTGCGAGCTGATCAGTGACAGACTAATGACCTTGGAAGATGAATTGCAGATGGCCATACTAAACCGGGATCAGGCCCTCACCCATATCCTTTCACTGCTGTCTGAATTTCCATGTATCAGACACACACACACAGCATACAGTTTATATGTGTGTGTGTGTGTTTGTGTGTGTGTGTGTGTTTTGTGTTCTGTCTCCGTTCATCCATCTTAAGGGCCTAGTTTCCTCAAGGCCCTCACGTCCATGCTTCCTTTACGCTGACTGATGTTGGCTTTCGATGACTTTACCTTTTGAGGAAAACAAAACAAAACACCTGTCTTATCTGACATTATGGGTCCAGTCGGGGAGGGAATCGAAAAAACAATTGGGGATCAGAGGATTTGTCTGGACAGGCTGGACATGCCCCGCTGGAAAATGAAATGGTTAAAGTCCAAGCAAGGTTATGAGAGGTCCGATGATGTGGGCTGGCAGTCAGCATGGGCTGAGGTTGAAGTCGGCCGACAGAGCCAGCGCCGCGGCGGACGAAGGAATGTCAGTGTAATGACTCCGCTCACGTAATATCTTAATGTCCATCCGCTTTCTGACCCCCCCTTCCTCTCCCCCCCTCCCCCAGCTTCCGTCTGCTCGCTTCCACTTGCCGGTGTGGACTCGAAGTGAATTACAATATCCATGATAATGACTCAAATGAAACTGTTGAGGCTGATTACAGGTCACAATACATCATTTTCCGTGCTAATTAGAACGCTGATTGGAAATAGATTAGCATGTTTTTCTGGCTCCACTTTCCCCCTGTGCACCGCTGGCTTATTAAGACAGATAGAGAAGGTGATACTACTATCCAGGGATGGAGAACATTTTCCATCCAACAAGCTGGATTTGAATTATTTTCTGCCCTCTTCCTCTTTCCTCTGCTTTCCCAATGAAGAGGTTCCTTTAGCTGCAGTATCTCTAAAAGCAAAGCGTCACACAATGCCTCCCTCACTCCATTCACATCTGATTAGAGATTCACGTCCTCCCTGCTGCCCTGTCAGGGGTCAGGGCAGGCTCCTCCACTGCTGCATGATATCAACGCAGCCTGGCAGTTGGAGATGGACACAGATTGCTCCGCCTCTCTCCACCTCTCTGTTTCCATGTCCTTGCATGTCATTCATCTTGACTTTTTTTGGAGTCGAGGCAATTTTTGCTGAGCAGAAAGCGCCTCGGACACTTAAGTGCACTAAAGAGACGGAGCAATTTTGTTGTTGTGTTGCGGAAATTGAACGCGGGATAACGCTGCTGTTGCCATAGTGACGGGGAGATCAAACCTCCCATCTTCGAGGGACTTAATTGAATCTCCGCTCTAGATACAAGGAGGTGGATGGACAAGCACAGGGTTGATGAGGGTTGAGAAAATCATGGATAGGCTATTCTCAGATGTAAACTCCGGAGAGTGTCCACATAAATTGGGTCCGGACTTTCTCTGGAATTTAACTTTCTTATGAACAACGCAGCAGAAGATTCCCCAGTCAGGCATCTCACAACAACACAATCATCTGCTGAGCATTGTGGCGAGTGGTGGCCCAGCATGCAGGACGTCATTAATGGATTCCATTGTTCCATGTTTTTGTTTACAGCACATTGTCACTTGCGTCATTGTCTTTCCAAGTTAGCATCTTCTAGTGCCTTCAGGTAGAGTATATGACAGCTCTTTTTCATCCTGAGATATTTGTATTCTTTTTTTTCTTTTCATGTTAGTCGGCTGTAGAAATGTCATCACTAATGAGCGGTGTCTCCTCTGGATAATCTCCTGCCGTCTTCTCACATGAGCTATCGATCATTATCCAGAGCTGCATGCGGCTCATTTCAGGTATTCTTATGGCCCGGACAAAATGGATGTGAGCCTAAAGTTTGTAAAAAAGCAAATGTATCTGTCTATATATCCCAAAACATCGTGGGCTATATGGTAAATGTTGAAGATGGAAGAAACTAATTCATTCCACCTTTGGTCCTCGTGACCCAGATATGACAAACAGGAGCGGACCACCCCGGTGCCATCATTCCACACTGTATGTGGGGCGGTTGACCATGTGGGCCAGATATGAGCCAAAAACAACTTTGCTAGGTGGGATAAAGCCCCTCTGGATAATTTCAGGAGATTATCTGGAGTTCAGTATAGGTCTTAAAGCGGCTTTGGTGGTTAGTTTGAAAGCTATTCCAACTTAATTCTGATTGTCACTGACCCATTCTGATCTTCTTGCTTTAAAAAGTCTTGTAGGACCCGCTGCAGTATTCAAGAAAAGCTCTTGAACGGCTGCTTAATTATGAATGAGAACAATCTGTGTCCATTCAGACAGTAAAACGAGCCATCAGGCCCCATCTGCCGTCAAAGCCGTCCCTTTGATTTTTCCACTTAAGTCGGACACTCACACGATTAATTTGAGTTTCTAAGCAGGTTAAACAACCCCCCCCCCAAAACGATGACAGCCTCTATCCCGTTTCATCGATGGCTCATGAATTATTTAGCTGGGCAGTCTGTTTGCTTGCACACCCCCACCACCACCAACACCAAGCCTCACATACGAGATGAGCTCATGAATAGTGAATTGCTTAAATTGGGTGTGACTTGATGATCTGTCCCAGTAATCCGCTCGGTGACCAAATTGGAGATGGATGACTTCATCAGGTTACAGCCATTACCATTAGCCACTGAGGGCCACAAGTGTCACATCGTCCCTCATATTTGTCTGCTGGCATGCGTTTTATTTACGTGCACGTGACTGTGTGACTTTCAGCCTCAGATTCTTCCCTAACTCACTCTGCACAGTCCCTGGATAAAGAAGTTCAGGAGATGAAAGCCGCTCTGCAGACCATGCTCGTGCAGCTCCAGCATGAGGAAGAGGAAGGGAACGAGTTATCAGATGATGACCACATGAAAAATGGGATTGAGGAGGAAGAAGAGGAGGAGGAAGAGGAGGAGGAGGAGGAGGAGGAGGACCAGTACTTCAGTGACAGCTGGGACATTTGAAATGGATGCCTGTAGTGTTTTATGACCACTCACACACGGACCGGCTCTCTGAGACCCTGACCCCGGCTTTGCTGTGGAAGTGATCCCATATCCATTAACTATACAAGCTCCCTTAAAGCGCTTTACAACCAGCCTCTGTGGAACTGCAGAAAGTTTCAGCTACAAAGTCTGTGTGACATTTTTTTTACACAAAGAAAAAAATATGAAGGATTTTTGTTAAATATAAAAATCAAAAAATAAGGCACTTTATTGCTTATTTTGTCGTTCCTAGCCTAGATATGAAAGAGTCCTATAGACCACTGAGCTTACATGACGATTTTATCAAATGGGTTATTGGATCCATGTTTTCATGTCGTGTTATTTGTGCAGAGAAAAGAAGTGTTTTTTACCTCCAGGTCACAGCTAGGACATAGTATTACGGCCATTTTTACGAGAATGAAGTCCTAATATTATGAGAATAAAGTTGTTATTTAGGGGAAGCTCTTAATATTGCAAGAGTGAAGTCGTAATTTACGAGAATAAAGTTGAGGTTTTATGAGGTTTATTGAGAGATTTTCCGCTTTTTCTGACACAGGTAAAAGTTATTTATGTAAAGTGCTAAAACATAAAGTGTAACAGTAGTACATGAAGAGAAAACCATACAGTCAGTGCGTGGACTCAGTAGTGTCAGTTACAGACTATCCATTGTTTGCTAATATTAGATAACATTAGCTATCATAAATTACCTAAGGAATTCTGTTACACCAACCCCACTGGCCTGAATAGCTTGACGAATGGTGAGGTGCATTTATTATGAACTTTTAATTTATAAATTATTTTGAAAAATATATTTCTTCTTCAAAAAAAAATTTTAAACAAGAAATCCAAACCAAAGCTGAAATTACGTCATCCTGCAGCTACCAGTGAATTGGACCAAATTGACAATGTAAACATCTTTTACAGGAAACATTCTTGCACATAAACTTAATACTGCTCATTTTTTTTACTTGTTTTTTGTAGAATTTGACTTTAATTACATGTCATTTTGTGCATTAAATATCATTTGTGGTGCTACAGAATGTGAGCTAACTTGAACACTTTATTTTTGTGTGTGTGGAAAATGCAATATTTAGATTTTTTGTCACGTTTGTGTCTTATACATTTGATATATTAAAAGATGAAGGATAAAATATGAGTGGGCCCATTAAATAAAGATTTGCAACTGCTGTTTTTTTTGTCATTTTGTTTTCTTTTATTCGATGTCAGCTCAGAATACACTTGTGCATTCCACTGGGTGTCACAATTTTTTTTGCCAGAAACCTTTTTTCCTGCTTTCACCCATTAATCCGTTTTTTTTTTATTCACTGTGCAGGTTGAAGTGGCTGTATCATACATTTATTCCATACAACATCTCACTAATTACAGCATGTACAATTCAGCCTAATGTTGTGCCCTGCTGTTTTCTTCTTGTATTGAGTTACTACCCCTCTGGTGATTTCCCCTCATATAAAATGTGCGGGCATACTGCCAGGGCAGTGGTGACATGTAGGAGATATCAATACGGTAATAAAGGTTCTCTAGTGAGCTCTTTGGGGGATACATGGCCCTCTATTGTTATCTCACCTCCGCAGCGGCGGTGTGGCTAATTGGGAGGCTGCCCCTCCGAGCCCATGGCTGGGGGAAACGGGATGGTGTTGCTTTGTCTCCATCTGATTCATATTTTTATTGGGGGGGAGCGGGGGGCTATTGAGGGATCCGCAGAGGCGTGTCGGCCGTCTTGCGCTCAGGGGTGTAAACGCAGCCGAGTGCTCAGGGTTTTTCCACACGCAGCACAATGGGCCTCTCTCACATTACCGCCAGGTTGCAAACCACTCGCCAGGCCAGGAGTCTCCACATCGATCAGCCCCGAGCGGCACACGGCCACGGCCGACACCTTCCTGCCAAACACCCCTATACCTCATAATTGAATCTGTGCTTGCACCATACCGTGCCCCTGTGGCGGCTTGGCTCATAAAATGGCCACGGAGAAAATGGTTCTCAGTAGACAGGTACACTCACTGCAGCAGGGTGAGATGTTTCATAAGGCCCATGTGAAACGATGCACTGTGCAGCGGAGGGTCCTTTGTCCCATCACACAATAATAGTCTTACACGTTACACTATTTTTATCTCTTTTCTTGGTATACATTTTCCATCTGCCCCTCTCCGTTGCTGTTGTTCCCGTCATGCTTTATGTTCTTTCATTGGAAACTAATATGTTGAAATTTTTCACGTTAACCTTCAATTCCATAAAATAGTAATATTAAAGAAATGAATTGCCCCTGGCCTTGGATTTGCCACTATAGGTTACTACAGTATAGCTACTAATATAGTTAGCCAGACATGCTAACATTTGCATCCTACATTCACAAACACACTGCTAATGAATATGTTTGCTGTACAGAATTATTATTATTTTGTAAGAAGTGGGCTAAATGTTATTGATCAATTTTGTATATGCAGTAAATCATTTAATCAATAAACATACTGATATTGTCTTTGCCACTGAGGTGAGACAAATTGACATTATCCAGTACAAACTGATTCATTTGAAGAATTTCCATGTTTCACTCGTCTAAATCCGCCTTCAAGCTAATGATGAAAAACGAAGATGGATGGAAATGAATTCAACAGGGGAGAGCGTGGCCTAGGGGATAGAGCGGGAGCTCTGCAACAAGAAGGTCGCCGGTTCGAATCCCACTCTATACTGAATCGATACTGAACCCCTAGATGGCCCCTCATTAAAATGATGAGTGTTCTAAAAATGTAAGTCGCTTTGGATAAAAGCGACTTTGGATAAAAGCGACTTACAGGATTAATGACATGTAATAATAATAGTGTAATAACAACAGCAAATGGCTTGCAAGTGTTGCCTGCTCCGCCCCTGTGTTCGTATGTTTTCTCTGGATTTGAGAATTATTTCTCAACTGGATGTGAATCAATGGATTATTTCAGGAGTGTGTGTCTGTGCCGGGGTCTGGGATGGGGATTTGTTTATTTGATTCCCCGCTGAGTTGTTCTGTTGTCTGACAGGTACATGTACAAACTCTCTGAACCATGGGAGAATCATATATTGTGTTGCAGCTTTTCCTCTCGCATCACTTCAACCAGACTCACAAACACCATTAATGAATGCAAATTGAGATTTTTTTTAGAAGTCGTGTCTCTCACTTCTTCAGAGATTCCTGTATCCTCCTCTGCAGCTGACACCTTTGTTATGTGTGAGCGACTGTGAATCTGTCAGTTCTGGTCATTGAGTCAGTGAAGTAAACTCTCCTGAGATGCGTCGTCCACGAAGCAGAAGTGGACACTGAACAAACCGCTCTCTGCCACTGGCCTTTTATTCAACTCTTTCCAGCGGTTTTAGGGGTTCATTCAAATTGAGTCCGCGCTTTACCCAACTGCTGAATAAATTCAACATAGTAATTAAACCGTGAGGAAATTCAAGTGGAATTAATACGCATTTTGAATCATTTATCTGAAACTCCTTCCAACTGTGCATCTCTCTCCTTAAACCCTTAGAGAAGGCAAATAAAAAAAAAACAGCAAAAAGAGCAGAGACAACAGGAAATGGCCTCCCTGATGCTTCTTCCTGTGGACGGCTGATGCTGAATATCACACTTCATTATAAACTCCATACCAGTGGGAGCTGCAGGCTCCTTCAGAAGAATGCATATTTCCATCACTTATGGTTGTGTGAAAATCACAAGATTGGAATCTAAGTTTACTTTCATCTTCATTCTGATATATTTAATTTACACCCCTGGACTTAAAGCAGAAGGAGCAGAGGAGTTTGAAAGGTGTTTGTGCAACGTGCGCAGAGAGAGACTCACAGATTTTCCAGGAAATGACTAATTTTTAAATTATACAGACTGAACTTGGTGTAATTCACAACCTGCATTTGAGCAGCGAGAGCCTGAGGAAAAAATAACAGAAAATCTCATTTCCTATTAAAAGATCTGTAATGATTCAAGCACGTGGTGTCTGTGGGCCTTTAATAATCAGAGTCTGTTAGTGCTGTGGACCACTGGGACTGGACTGAGGAGAAGAACAAGACAGTTCAATAGCAAATCTGTGACAATAATAAGCTCCCACTGCCTCACTCCAACTTAATATGATTTTCATAGAAAAACAACAGTGATTGAACCAATCGCTGATGTTTCACATCTCATTTTCCTTGCAGTGGTTTCCCATGACAACGACTCTCACATGTGATAAGTGATGTACGCTGTTATGTGAGTTCCATTTGTTAAAATTTTTCTAAGAAGTATTCTGCAGTCAGCATAGAAATAACAGGAACGTTGAACAGACAGAAATAATAAGGAGCTCTATAAGTATTTGAGTTGTTCTTTAAACCCTTAACGCAGACATGTAAATCCTGCAAACACAGAATATAAAACTTAAATGTATGAAGGACAGTCAATAAAACAAGACATATCATTTTTCTAATTTTGCACGGTGATGCAGTGGTTACCACTGTTGTCACTCAGCAAGAATGTTTCCGGTTCGAATCCCAGTTCTCTCTTCGGGGAGTTTGCCTGTTCCTCCCACTAGTTTGCCTGTTCCTTCCCCCCCAGCCAAAGACATGCCGATTTGGGTATACTACCCACTGTCAGCTGGAATTGGCTCAAGCTCCCCTTCGACCCTCAAAAGTTTAAGCGGTATAGATAATTGATGAATGGAATATTCATTTGGGCTGATCTTCGTGCATCCCTGTGTCACTGTGCTGAAGATACTTTCTTATGCATCAAACGAATACGTCTTCTATTTCATGTGCTGAAATAATTTTGGATGAATCTGGTTACAAGACAAATATTTCAAAACAGTGTCACAGTCTGTGTTTAATCCTAATGTCAGACTGTTCGAGCAGTCTGACAATTGCTTTGAACGCTTAAGTTTGCTTCTCTTTCCAAAAACCATCCCAGTAATGAGATCAAAGTCAAGAGGAACTCCATTCTGTGTGACACAACAACAAATCTCTTTAAAAATATTTCCGTGTTCTCTTGTGAAACATCACTGTCAAATCTTAAAAAAAAAACAATTATGAGTTACTAAATGGGGGCTTTGACTCATTTTGAGCCGAGCCGTATGTGCTGCTCTCTCATGTGAAGTGTCAGTAGGAATGGGGCAGACTGATTATTACTTTAATATCAAGGCTGTAAAATTGAAACTCCTCGAGGAAGAGCACCTTCGTTTAGATTTACAGAGGAGCACTTCCTCCAGGAAGCCCGGCCACTGGTTCACCTTGAAACATCCCTCGAGGACGCGGCTGTCACTTGGAAAGCTGAAATATCAGGGCGGCTCCGCCATCCTTCCCACTTAGTCTCAAAAACAGACAGGTACCACACCAGGGGGAGGCAGGATCGATAGATGTGATGGATGGAGCTGGCTGCCTTTAGCAGGGGGACTGGGGGGGACTGGGGGGGGGGGGGGGGGGGGGCAGAGGGGAGGTGAGAGAAGTAATGAGAGCTCCTGGGAGCGATGTGGAGTTTTTTTTGCCATGGGAGGCTGGACGCGTGGTGCTCTTTCCCTTCACGGGAGCTGCCAGTTTGGCCTAATGAGACAGAGAGGAGCTCCTGTCCTGGAGAGGCAGCTGGTGGTGTGCGATGCTGCTTCTCTGCAGTCGTCAGTCTGTGTGTCTGTCTAGACCAGCCAGCCCCCACAGGGGATGAGGAACAGGAGATGTGACTTTAAAGCGGTATAAGTTCACTTTTTTGGGCCGTGGTTCTGAATCCAGGAATCTGCCAGATACTTTATTTTGTACTGGTTCAAATATGTTCCCATCTAAAAACTAATTGGAAAACATCCCATAGTAGACTGGTAGGGGAACACGTTTTGAAGGAACAGACTATGGAGTTGGTTTTTAGGCCATCTTTTTCATTTAAAAGACACATTTCTGACCATTTGTCTCAGTTAAACAGTCCTAATGGTTAGAGCTAAACTAATCAGTACTTATTTTTTAACAGTGGATCACTCACAGTAAGCGATTTGTAAGGACATTCTATCCTCTTTAAACCAAATATTGCCAAAAATCGGTCCCACAGACAACCTGTTAATTCTGCCATCCCCTCTCAGCGTGTGTGCAGTTTAGCATCCTATAGTTGATGTTGCTAACTGAATTGTGGGATCTGTGTTAAAAAGTTGAAACCAAATTGGTATCATGAAGAACTGTTCTTTGCCTAACTTTCCTTCTCTCTTCCACAAAAACACCCCGACTAAATCGGTAGGATATATCTTCCACTAAATCCTACCGATGTCAGTGGCCGGTGGTTGCACGCCATCAATAAAGATTTCACCGTCTTTAGCAGGCAGGATTCAGACGCACACACACACACAGAAGATTTTGCGACTTCGTTGTAACAGGTCCAGTAGTTCTCATGTAATCCTGCCTAAAAACAAACCAGTGTGTAGCTCTATTAAGTCGCTGATTGATGCCATTATATTTCTCCAGTGATTCAGAAGTTCCTGTAGTGATACCTCTCCCAAAACGTATCTTTAGTATCAAACACTCGGCCCCTGAGGGCTTCACAGCAGCCTGTAAAAAGTTTCTCATTTGGTCCCCCATGAACATTAGCAGCTTTGTTCATCTTGGATTCCTGTGACTGACAATAGATTTGAATTGGATCACTTTTTTTTGCATCACTCCACAGCACAGTCGAGCCCCAAGTGACCACTTGAAAAGTGTGCCCAATACAGTTTGTTCAGGAGAGACCCATAGAGAAACAAATGAGAAACAGTAAATTAGAATGAAATAAGAAGAAGAGGAATAGACTTGGTGCTTAGACCCCAGCAGGAAGTAGAACACCATAGCAACAGTTCTATGAATCCAGTACTTTGGATAAGCAGGAGACTTCCCCTGGAGCACAGACACTGGGGGTGGTGATGAGGAACAGAGCACAAAGCTGGGAACGTCTGATGAATGCTTCTGATTGGATGGTTTGAAGGCAGATGACCTGGTATCCTGAGCTGAGGTGGGCCCGGGTTGGAGTTGCATCACTCATCGATCAGTACTGAACTGAGCTGGATGACAGGAGAGAGAGAATCACACTTTAAACTTTGACAGCCTACAGATGATTGGCTCAAAGTGAGCTTGTCAGGTTGTGATTGGATGTCATAGTTTTACATGCAATCTTCCAGCGTGTCCGGCTGAAGGCTGTGTCCTCATGTCACGCTATCTCCCTCGAAGCTCTAAACCTTCAACAGAGTTTAATTTTTGGACGAGTCAACCAGATGCGGCTCGGGAGGCAGAGAGGCGGTGGAGGAGCTACGTTTTTTTTAAAATCAGGGCTCACAATTTACACAGAGGGGATAGCTATGTTTCCAACCCTTCCTTGTTTACAGTTAGCTCTATAGCTTTGAACAAAATGCCACATCATTGAATATATTTAGAAGATTGTTCCTTGAGCAAGCTCATTCGCAATAAAAATGAAAATAAGTATGATTCACAAACTGTCATATTTAATGTTAGTATTTTTATGTCAGTGATTTTTTTTAAACAAAATAATGACAGGACAGGGGCCAATCATATTTCAGCTGTCACCAGTGCTTCCCTGGCCCTCCCCTTGATCCAACCCTGCAGAGAGTGTCGTCCACTGGCCAGAGGGTCGCTGGTTTGATCCCCGGCACCTCTGAACCCCAGGTTGCCCCTGACGGCTGTGCCCACGGTGTATGGGTGGTGTGTCGTGGAGGGAGCACCGTGTATAGAGGTGTGATAATGTGTGCATGAGTGGGGGAATGCAACTGGAAAAGTGCTTTATAAATACAGTACATTAACCATTTAACACAATGCACTTAAGGAGATTATAGAAAACGCTGAGATGCTATAGATTAATCAAGCATTACTTTGAAGCATTGCATTACTACGTGTTAATTCATGCAGGGCACGGAGTCATGTACTCAGCTGTCATAAGCTGTCAGCTACAGATAGGTTTATGGATGCTACTCAGTCACTAACCAATCACAGCCCATTCTCTCTACAAAGTTCCTTTAAATAGGACTTCCTCCTCACTGATCCCTGCTCAGCTACACTGCCACCAACGCCTTGCTGCCGGCAACTTGCCTCCATCCCCCAGCCTCCACCTTTTAGCACCGAGTCCAAACATGATTGTGGTAAATGGTATTCATCTTGAACAAATGTATTTTGCCTGCTACGCCCACTGGGGGGTTTTGCACATGTTCCCCCGTTTATGTTAACATGCTGCTTGGCTAATCCAGGGAACATCCAAAGAATGGAGCCAGCCGCACCAAGCACAACTGTATTCCCTTTTGTGCAATAAATGGTTAATCATGACAAAGTGTACCTAACTGACTTGATCTGTGTGCAGCTTAACATGCTTATTCGAATGAGTCAATACAATTTTCTTGTGGTCAAGCTAGAGCTTGTATTGCTGTATTAAAAGACCCATATTAAATGACTGTATAATGTTCCACCTTCACTTAGTGATACTGAATATGTCAGTATTGTGGCGGATTTGTCACACATCCTTCCTGCTGACCTCTGTGACCTGGTATTAATGTTATCAATGTGAGCTCTTTTTACATAATTGATTACTGTGCTGAACTCTGGTTGACATCTGACATGGTTTATGTTGCCTGTGTCGATTCCACCAGAGAGAGGTCAGTGCCTGAGCCCTTCTAATCTGACACCGGAGCATTTAAATGTCTGGATTGTATCAATACATCCACTCAGTGTGAGTGAAAGCCTTCAGTCAAACAGTTACCAACTAGTCTGAGTTTTACAGTTTCGATAAACCATCATCAGACAGAACCACGGGTCTCTAAAACAGGGCCTTCGTGTTTACAAAACTCAATGTTTATATTTGACAACAGCCAAACACACTATTTATACAACGTAGCCTTGAGATGTGCAATATTTTAATAAATGTGCCAAGAGCGCCTTTACAGTCCCCCTGAAACTCTCCCCATCCCTTTCAGCGCTAACGCAACAAACACATGATGAAGAGCAGCCCAAGGACATTAGTGCCATTTGAAATTTAAAATGGAAGCAGGGTGAAAAGAGAGGAAGGAATAGTGACTGACAGGAGCGCGCAGTTAGCGATGAGAGTTTTCCTGTAGGGGAGGATGTATATCTATAAAAGATGCAGGCTGTAACACAAGTTTTGAGAATAGTCGCCTGCTGGAATGTGCAGCAAACAACACAAATTAGTCCTGAAATGTTTTGCTGTCCCACCAGAGCGCTTGTCTCCTACTGTTTTATTAATCGTATTGTACAGCTACAAATGTTTGGAATTACAGCTGTCTACACGTGCATGACCGTCCTCCGGCATAAATTTTCCATGGGGAAAAAGTGGTAAACCCATATACACAGACTCTAGGGCTGCCTGGAGACAGGAAGAGTTGATAAAGGTCACGTATTGTGTCATGACACCAAGAAAAACTCAACCGGCGAGATAAAAAACTGTGTGTTCACTGAGGGATTGTTGTGGACAGTGGGTTCCCTCAGCCGACGTTTGATTGGTTTGATGTCTGGAGATTTTATTTGTGCTGGCTGACGTAGGGCTCAGTATATTTACAGAACAGTCTCTTTTAATATCTTGGCCGGATTTGCCCTCAGACAAGTCAAATCTCAAATGCTAAATTTTGTCTGGAGGTATTTTACCCCCTCCTCGATACAAAAACATTGTATAAATTTGTATGCGTCTGTCGCATAAAATCTATTTACCACAAAAAAAAGTCACGTCTGAGGCTTCAAACTGGTTCATTAACCTAATTTAGTAGAGTTTAATTAAATCAGCATAGCCGTGCTTTTTGTCCTGCAGTGGTTCGACTTCACGTATTAATTTGCTCCGGTGACTCTCACAACTGTATAAATAGCCACAGGCACAGTGACAGACAAGACACACAAGCTTCAGCACAATCTGTTGGAGGTGGGGCAGGTGGAGGCCTCCTCACACGCAACCACCGTCAATCTGTGATTGATCAGACTTATGTGTATCAATTGATTAGAGTGGCATTTAACATTTAGAGATTAAATTCATGCATCCCCACCTTTTGCCAAATACCGTAATGCTCAGCAACTTAATCTTTCTGATCCCAAGTGTAACCTCCGGGTCACGCCCTGTATACCGTGTGAATCATAAGCTGATGCCATGTCACACAGACATATTAAACCACATATATACTTATAGATATGCTTTTATATTTCCAAAGCCTCAGGTCTATTTGTCGCCCAGGTTATATTATACAAGTAAAGAAAAAGTAAACTACCACTCACTATATGCAACGTTCTATTTACAGAATTCCACATGAGACCAATGAGGAAAACAAACATTTAGAGAGACCCTTTGTACAACTGATTGGCAGATACATGTGTAACCGTACAGAGAATATGCTCATGTGATACTTCAAAGAGCTGTTTAACATAGACGTTCCCCCCTCCACCCCCCATGCCTTTAAAATGGGACAGGCAGCTGTTCCTGCGCCAATAAAACCTTCAATTTTATTAATATTTATGATATTGTACTTAAGTTACCTCCCTTGAAAAATCAAAGACCCACAATTATATATAATACAACTTTATTAAGATACTAGAATGATGATAATAATCATTTTAAAGAGCAATGCGAAAGGGCTGATCAGATGTGTTGAGCTCAAATTCCAATTTGTTTAAAATATATATAATAACCAAGCACACAAACCAACAAAAATAACACATTTACTCCACACGTCCAACAAACAAGCTCAATCTCAGTATCTTCTTCTAACCCTAACCCTAACCCTAACCCTGATCAACTTAATATGAAATTTGAAGTCTAAATAAACACCTATTACATAATCATATTGTTTCTCCATCGGGTAACATTTTAGTTATCTTGTTCAATCGTCAGCAGATATTCTTTGGGAATATGTAATAAAAAAGTAAATAAAGAGGAAAGCACAAGAGAGTGTTTTCTTAGTTTACATGTGCTATTTTATCTCAAGTTGCCAATAAACATTTTTATTTTCATACAGAAAGGTAGAATAGAGCTAATTAGGTTGTATTTATCCTTTTGGGAATCTCAAAACAAACTGCTGTGTTGTTTTATTGTTCATCTCCTTCAACTGAGGCTCTGCAGATCTCCTCATGGCACAAGCCCAACCAACTCTTTTTTTAAATAACCTCAGTGACCTCTAATTATCTGTAGCAACATATAAAAAAAACTGAAGTGTATTCTGTCCTCATACAGTTCTGACCTTGTCCAGTCTGGGACATCATATAACATTATGATTATGAATTAAGGCCGTGGCAGTTTCAAGGGCGAAACAAGCAAACAGCAAACATACAGCTGTATTAAGAGCTGAGGTCACTGAGGTTTATTAATATACAGCTGGCAGAGGGAGAGCGGCCGGCGCCGCCACATCCTCCTCTGCGGCTGGTCCGCTGCCGAGTCGTGAGGTCACTTTGTTGTGTCTCCCCGGGAGCTTTCCTCTGGAGCAGCCATTCCCTCGGCAGTGGAGGAAGTGAACTTGAGGAGCCCAGTGTAAACACCAGGGGAACCTGTCTGTGGCCGACCCTGAGGTCATGGACACACTGGGACAGAACTACCTCTGTCTGGAATCCCATTTTTACCCATTTATCTTCTTTGTTATTTTTTTCCATGCATCTTCCATTGGACACACACGCACACACATATTTTGGCAGAATCCTATTAATTTTGCGTCCAGTAGAAGTTGATTTGGGAATGATCTGCTATGGGAAAACAGTGTTGTTTCTCAATTATTCTTGCATAGCTTGCTCAAATATTGTATTTGAATCAATGGTTCCCATCATTATTGTACTGTCAGTCCCAGTGAACATCTTGTTATTAGTGATAAGGGAAATCCTGGAAAAGAGCATAAGCAGTTGCCCTGGGAGTCTTAGCAATGCTGCCATCCCTTTGTTTTTGTTGCCATGGCGCTGGCTCATCCGTTCCCCAACATTTCTCCGTGGCATTTCACAGACCAGATAATGTTACTATTACTCAAACTCTGTAAGGCTCCCCCCCCCCCCCACTCTCCAGAACACTAGAGTGCCCCATCAGCACCGCCGTGCCATCTGCAGGCACAAGGCTGCGAGCAGACCCACCAGGTTTATCTGTCACCGAGCAGACAGCGGGACAGGTGAGTTGGCGAGGTGAAAAATAACCTTCTGGCTGGTCGCTCCGGAGAGCCGGAGAAAAAAGGAAGCCCCCTGAGTAAAGGGATCGGCAATGGAAAAAGAGAGGCGTGTCGTTATTCTTCTTTTTGATAGGCGCTCTCGTTTCAACAGCCCGATACTCATGTATGTGATGTTTGTGACAAAACAATGAGGAAGGCTCATTGTGTGGAGGCTGGGTCGCAAATAACTCTGTGATTCTGAGGTCATGCACACTGGCTGCCGGCTCTGTCTCAATTCATGCTTACCTACATTAAATAGAATAATGAGAACGTTAGGGTTTAAAATGTAGTCATCAGAATTCATGTTACAAAGCTTTTTTGTAAATGGTAATGTAAACAATTGTTATCTAATGTAATCTGAATACTTTTGGATTACTTAAAAATGAAACATTGGAAGTAATGCATCTTAAAGTTCCACAAATATTCAGTTTTCTCTTGAATCACAAAACATTTCCAATGAAAATAAAATGCATTTAGCAAATTAGACATTTGTGTGTCAACAAATGAGCTCAGCTTCCGTTAACTGAGCTGACGAGTACTGCAGAGAATATAGTTGAAACAAAAAGTGAAACCTGCCCCACACTTTTTCTGCAACGCTCGCTCGGTAACTGAGAGGCAAACTTTCCTCTAAGTGATACTTCAGATTTGTGGAGGACAGCAACTTTTTTCCGCTTGCGCGAATTGCACTGGAACAATTTAGTGCAGGTGAAGGCAATATTGCCGGGAATGGAGGCTATTCTGGAAGGACAGCTGTTACTTGAAGCTTCCATCATGTCTCAACACCGTTCTTACCGCTGCAAAATGGAACAGTGTGACAGATGTGCTCTTTAATGGTTAAGAGCATCGGGAAATATCTTTAAAACTTAGATATTAAAATGCATTCATGTGATCCCTCACACTGTAACTATAATATGATGATGTAGTCCCGATCAGATGTAATCCATTACTGATGAACGCTGCTGGTAAAAATCTGCTGAGAAAATGATTTGCTTCTGTAAAAGGTGTCCTGTCACTGCCATCAGCCAGCTTTGCCAAAAATAGTCATTTTGTCTTGTTCCATCCATTAGCGACGTGGGTGACTGCCTCGCTATAAGCAATTACTGCTCCAATTGGGCTTAATGACACTGAGAGGGAGACAGATCCGCAGCTCTGGGAGCAGCGACGTGCTATTTATAAGTCTTTTGAAAAGACACCTGACGCTGCTCCATCAAAGCGGCAGAGCTCCAGAGAGAGCACCATGATCCTGTTTGCCAGCCGGCGATTGGCTCAGGTGTTTGTACCACAACATGACCTACTTCTGTAGCTGGTGGACCCGGACACACGCATGGAGGTAACAATCATATGAGCATTGTCAGTATCTGCAGCATCACTCTGGAAATACTTTATTTTTTGTAACTCTGACGCTCGGGGCTGGACGATAACATGCAGTTCACCTGAGCCCCCCCCCCTCAGTTTCCCACACAAACCAAAATTTAGATCCAACCATCTTCCAGGCCTGCTGGTGCATTCGGCGAATTATTCTACGGTTAGAATATTCCCTGTGTCGGTGTGTCATCCATCTTTTTCCTTGACAGCTCACTCCTGCATGGTGGCACATGACAGGTTCAGCGGGAGGATCCACAGACTGATTTATATCTCCATTGGCATTCCCACTCAGGGATAATGGAAATGAATGACACCACATGCAGAACATCTCTCTGGGTCTCCATGCTACATGAGCTGCTACCAGTGGAGGTTTAGATAGGAGCACAACTCCTCTTCCTCTACATGCACAAGCCCCACATGATCCAGCTGGGCAGCTACACTACCTTTAACATGACCAGTCTTCCCCTGGTTTTTTTATGAGTACACTTATAATCACACAACTGGGGTATAAACAATGTGCATTGGACTGCATTCAGTAAAGTCGAAACAATAGAACTGGGAGGATCTAATTACACAATAATGGTTCATATATTTTTAAGGCGCCAATTTATTTCATGTATGTAGCTATATATAGCTAATATATTATATAGTTATAGCTGAAATTCTTAGATTAGCAATTGGTGAAATTCCTGCATGTATGTAAACTTTCTGCCAGCTGTGTAGAACTTCTTTTCGGAAATATTCAGTGAGACAATGTGAGAATTCAGGAGGACCCATCCAGAGTGAGTGGGCCTGTTGATGACGTTTCTGACACGTGATATCGTGAAAAATACAAATACCTCAGGATGAAAATAAAAAGGTACCTTACACATGACATACACCAAAGAACTTGGAAAGGCGGAACATCCACCTTGTCCATGTGAGAATATGTCAGGAAAATGCTTGAAAAAAAATGGAATTTAGCGAGTGTATTGATGATATTTCTAAAGCAAAACTGAAAACCCCCCAGAAAGAATAGAAATATCTCAGGATGAATACACAAATTTGAAAAGACAACAAGATTTGGTGTTGATGTGCTGTAAACAAATACATGTGACTTCTGCAGTTTAATTTATACACATGTACTAGCCGGGCACCAACCCCTGCCTGAATGTTTCAGATATTTTCCTGTTGTTGTGAACGCGTCTGATTTGGCTAATCTCCTGCTCCTGTTCTTCATATGAGGAATGCAAACAGAGAATTATCTGTAGCCGATTTTCCAGATATTTTCTGGTGGTTTAATCAGGAAAGAGTCATCCTTCAGCTCATTGTTTTGGTTTTACAGTCCACATGTTCTAGGTTGACGCTCACATCGACCTCATTTCCAGAGGGCCCAGATATAATTTACTTCCTCCAGTGTGGAAAGGGTAATCTGTCAACAGTCTGTCGTCTTTTATATAACAGTAAGTAGCTTGTAAATATGAAAAACAGCAGGAACACCTGTAATAAAGATTGGGATCATCTATCATGATATGGTAATGATTACATGTCCAGGGTAAGTGGTTCACTCAGAAAACAATGAAACTGGTTCTTGCTCGTGTAAATCAAATAAATTGAGACTCTTGTCTGATCATTAAAATCAAAACAGACTGCAGAGTATTGCAGAGTTTCCAATATGCTCAGAGGACTGCTGCTTGTCTTTCACACCTTCGGTTTTCACACTCCACTTCTCTCTGCCAATTACACATGGCTGCATTTCACCCACACAAAAATCAGCCCCTAACCAGTCTCACTGCTGTGTTATTATCAGTCCAGTCTATGTTATCTAGGTTCACATTTGGTAGAGAAGCCTGAGACGCATGATGATCTGTGGAATACCAGCGCGTTGACACGGTGGTATTTAACCAGAGAGATGAGTGCAGCTCTGGAAGGCTTCTCACCGTGAGCCCTGCTGACTGGAGAACAGCAGCCGTATCTGATTGGTCATAAAGACATCGAATGGAGGGAACGAGAAGTAAAGTGTCTGTTTACAAATGTCAGGCTGGTCCTGCCACTTTTGTAAGAGATAACATTACAGAGCTCAAGAACACCTGACTCACACAATTGGACGATAATGGAAGGTGACTTTTACAAATGTGAAGAGATGGCCTTTTCGGAAGGCATTTCATCAAGTGCTGCAATGGCCACACTGATTGCCTAAGCCACTAGTGCATGCCGGGAGACCAAGTGCCTCTGCCAGTGATCAATCAAGATACATGTGAGAGTGATATTTATCACACGATGATTATCTCTCAAAAGGGATAGTTCTCTTACTGCACAAGCTAAAACTGTGCTCCACTTTTAGTACAGGCATCAAATGTTGAATCTCTCCACACAAATTTTTTAGCATATGGCTTGCATGAGTTTTTTTTATCACGATTATAAACGTAATGTGTTGAATTTGTTTGTATCATTAGTAACCATTTCTTACCAGGCTAACCATCAGTTATCACCCAACACAGCAGTTAGTGCAGACCATAGACTCTATATGGTGGAGACCAAAACAGAGCTAAGACTGGGAGTGATTGTTGATCAGCATAGAATCCAAAACCTCAAATAAACATAAAGTTGTTTGTTTACTAATGTGTACACGTGTAATTAAGCCAAAACATTAAACACCAAAGAATTTGATATGTGTTTGGTTCATAGTTTGTTGTGTGCTTCCCGTAGAGACTGTAAATAAAGATGGACGACATGCCAAAGCATCTTGATTGCCTCCTGGGGGCTTGCTGCAATATTGGTTATAATTCTGCCTTCTCCATATTAATGGTTGGGACATGAATAAAACTCAAAAGTCAGATAAAGTGCTCATTTATCTAAAAAAATGTTTAAATTAGTTAATTGATGCTATGAAAACCAGGTTTTGATTGACAGCTTGGACTGACTTGTGCTTGGTCAGGTGTGTGTATGGTCTTGGACCTCACTACTATGGCTCCACCCCCCAGCACTACTATTCAGAATCTGTCACCAAATGATGGCACAAGATGGCAGTTTACCTGTCAGGAAAATGTTGGTTTCATTTCTGCACAGTAGGAGGAAGTGGAGACCCGTCGACTATATCGTTTTCTAATCAGCCAATCAGCATAGTATCCCGCTAAAAATGTATTTTACTTACTGGGCTGTCGTTTGTTTGGTAAGCATTATTTGACCTTATTATGCTGAGACATGTTTGATCTGTGAGCAAAATGCAGCGCTCAAACCCTTCCCCTAACATGACTACTACACTCATGCTTTCTCTGGGGTGTGGACTCGCAGAGTAACAGCTACTAATGCACTGACCCCTCAGCCTGTGTTCCTGCAGAGCATTGAGACAGTAAGGCTGCAGCCCCCGGATAGAGTGCCGGATAGAATAAACCTCCATACAGCTCAGAGGGAGAAAAGCCTCTTTCTATTTCAGTGGAGGAACATGACCACACATTAGAGGGCTCTCTTTTTTCTCCAGCTGAGTGAATCATTTTCCATCTCCTCTGGGACTTGGTCATTCTGGTGAGTATGCATTCTGGAGTTCACTGAATCAGGACTTAATTTATTTTTTAACATAAATAGCGAGCGGTAACGCAGTGCCAGGTGCTAAATACAGCTATAAATAGTGTAGAGGCAATTCATTTGATTGACATGAATGCTTGGTATGTTCTTTCTGTCTCCTCTCGTCAGGCTGTTTAGCTTTTGGAGGATTAGTCCTGAGGCAGGAACTGTTCTCCCTGTGACCTCTTACTACTGCACAAGGTCAACGCACCACTTGTGGCAATGGCAACAATCATGTATTGTTGCTGTACACTCTCCCTGGGGCAGATAGGCGCTGGAAAGGCAACCTGTGTATGATATATAGGGTACCCTGGTTCTGCTGACAACACTGGATGTTTGTCCCATAATACAGATTCTGTATCTGTGTTTGTCCCACAAGACAGTGAGGCTAGCATTTATACTGTATATATATATATATATATATATATATATATATATATATTCACATACACACACACATACACCCTCTGGAGTGTCATACACTGAGGATTTGAAGCCACCATGCATAAATTGTCAGTTTTTTATTTGATAGATAATAGCCAATTATCCAACAATACACATTTATTTTATTCTATCCTACATTTGTAGTAACTGAAGCACATTAAAATCCACATAATCCATATATTCACAACAGTGACTTACAGACACTTTGTGAATGTGATTGACAGCTCAAATGAGCCAGCAAATGTCATGTCTTTCCCAGACAGGCAGAGGAATCCAGCAGATGGTCTCATAATGTTCAGTCTGTGCTCAGTCATCATGACTTTCTCTCTGCTCGGTTTTGTCCATCCGTACCGAAATCGGCCTGATTCAAACACGGGGGAGTGAATGTGAGACCGTCACATTCATCAGTGACAACGGAGGCCTGGAGGCAAGGTCGGTTCAGCACCAATGAAATCCAATCAAGGAGGTAGGTTTCTGCAGGGATTGGGAGCTGTTTTAACAGTGGAAAGTTTTTGTTCTTTTTCTTAGGACATATTGGCAAAGTTGAAAAACAGTGATTTTGCCATGTGGGAGCCATGCTTCATTCATGTATTCAAATAACCTTGTGGTAATTGTAGTTAATGTTGCAGGATGTAGAAAGCACTGACTGCTTAAGACAAAACTTTGAGGGTGTTTTCGAAACTTAAGTCTGGACCATGGTCTGAACCAAGCGTCAAATCTATTTTACATTATTTTTGATATTGTTAGAGGGAGCACACTTTTGAACGACGTACGTATGTCATCATCAGCTTAGTAGGCTGAACCTTGTTCCTATACTTAACAATGGTTTCGCTCTTGTTGTCCAGACAACATATTTTTCTTCTTCTATGGTTTAATGCTGTTTCGAAATTCTGCAATTGGTCCAAATAACGCTTCACCTCAAAAACGAACCAAACCATGGTTCAGTTTGATCCGACTGAGACAAGGTACTTCAGCACCCAAAGATTTCTTTAAGTCACATTTTTCCTTTATCACTGCTTCGTACCTTTATGGACTTTGTCGAACATTGAGCATGTTTGAACTTATTAACTCTGAATGTTGAACTTTTGTTATTTGGTTGTGTACCTAAATGGGAACATCAGCACACACTTTCAAACTGGCTGCTGTCTCCGGACTTGACAGAAGAGTTCAAATCCAAACACACCTTCTCACCTCAATCACTGAGCGAAGTAGGTACGACTGTCAGATTGTCAGTTTTGGAAAGTTACAAAAGTTTTTACCGTGACATTGGAGAAGTGTGTCAGATGCTGTTTGACATCCTGTCAAACACTTCACGTGAATCATACTGACACCCATAAGACTCTCCTCAGACACACAGACTTGGAGCATGATCGCAGGATGTGCTATGTATTTTCTGCTCAGACCTATCGGCTGTTGAAGGTTCTTGCTGCTCTGTTAGCTATCATTCTGCTGGTTCACTTCTCGTTTAGTCACTTTAACCTCATGTCTTCCTAATGTGGCACCATGACCAGAGAACAAACTAGAATCTGGATGGTGACGAAATGTTTGCCAAAGAAGAGCGCCTTGTACGCCCACACTTATCTTTAAGTCACATGATGCCCACATCTCTGTTGTGAACAAAAGATTAATAATTAAGAGGAAAGAGCTCTGAAAAGAAGCAGGTGTGGGTGAGGAAAAGGGAAAGAATAGGTGCTTGCAACTAAAAGGAAAAAAAATTGCTGACAGGGTTGATTTAGTTTCTCTGTGCTCTGTCAGGGCTTTTCTTATTTTGCTGTGTGTCTTCCGGTTTTGGGGGCAACCTTGTTTCTGGCTGATGGGATGTCGATGGAGGAGGAAAGCAGATGGAGGATTATAGGTGGCTTAATTGCCTCTGTCCTGCAAACACACCCCCATCTGCTGAAAGGGGATGTTCGAGGCGTTCTCCTCCTCAGCAGGAGCCAGCGTTATCTCCAGTGCAGCAACCGTCTGAATGTGACTGATGCGCCCATCACTGACCTTCACCTTTTCTCTCTGAAATGCAAACTGCGATTCGCTTGCCATGGCAGAATAATTCATTGCGATATCACAATTCAGCACAAGACCCAGAGTCAATATATTTAGTATCACCCCGTGCAGTAAGGCCCTTTATGAAGTAGATTTAGACACAGAAGTTGCAATTTTCAATGACGAATATCTTCATCTTCCATCTTCTTCTTGGATTTATTGGTTGCCTGGCCTGCTGGGCTGAGACATTCAGAGTGACAGCAGATCCCCTCTGCTGTCACTGTCAGAACACATCAACACAACAACTCTGTTGCTGATAGCGTTCCTGTCTGAAACTGCACAGAGTCATCCATGACACTGCATCTTCTTTCAAATCCTCTCCCTTTTGATTTCTTAAGGGAAATAGTTCAATATTTTTTTAAATATACTGTTGGTAGAATAAATATAATGCCACAGCCAGCAGTCTGGGAGTATGTCTTAGTGTATAAAGTGAAAAGTGCACCAGCTCTATCCAACTAAATCTGCCAATATTGGCATCTCTGAAGCTCACAAATTAACACGTTATGTTTCATTGTTTAATCTGCACAAAGAAAGTGTAAAAACAAGTTTTTGGCTTGACAAGCGGCCGTGTCCGACAATGCTTTGTGTCCATATGCTGTCACTCCCTCGAGTCTCTGCGGGTTGCCTGGCAACTTCATGGTGACAGTAAGACTTCAGGTTATATCTTTATATAACTGATGTTTGAATTGTGTTTTCGCATTTTGTTTAACTGAAGTTTGCGCTGAAACCCACCTGGAATCGATGAGGATGTAGAAGAAGCACGTCAGATCTGCAAACAACCTGTTCAGGCTGGGTTTTTAAGCTATTTTTTATAATATATGTCCAATGCAGGGTACTGAACATTTAGTGTAGCTGAAGAAGCTCTGTGTGTGACCGTAACACTTACAGGGCTTTCAAATTTAAGCCTGTGCAGTGAGAAGATCCAGGGTTTTCTTTCTCCCTGAGCCATTCAGGCTCCATTCTCTCTCCCTCCCTGTGTGTGTGTGTGTGTGTGCTCATATCAGGCAAAACTGTTATCCCCAAAAAAAACATATGGTGCTCCAATTTAGCTACAGATACCTCCTGCTCTCGTTGTGTATGGTGATCTGCCTCAGGGTTGAACAGTGGCCACACTGTTGTCCTGTGAAAGTGCTGAAGGCATCTGATTTAGAGGTGATTAGTGGGGCCTTGGGGAGGGGGGGTGCATGGTGTTCTACCCTGTGGACATACATGTTTCATGGGGGACATTAGCCTCGAGGGAGGATTTGGAGCCACAATTCATCAGGATTGAGATAAAAGGCAAATATGATCAAGGCGGGACAATTTTGTACCCCTCAAGCATCCTGAGGAACACAATCTAAACATATAGGCGATTTGAGATGATTTATTGTCTTGAATCAAAAAGCCAGTGATCACCGACATATTTGTCTTAACTGTACTGTTGCTCCAGTGTGGACAGATGATTTCCCCGGGGGCCACAGAGGGCTCGTGAGCTCATACACTGATGCACAATGGACCATTTCACTAAAGGCCAAACCATAAAGAAGCACTCGGGTGTGGATGATGACAGACTGGGCGTTTTAGAGGAGAGGAGGGCACAGGAGGAACAACGGAGCTGAAAGCTTCCCTTTGCAACCCACTTGTGGCCCTGGAGTCCTCCTGCTGCTGCTGCTTTTTCAAACAAGGCAGCACTTTGACAAAAGTGCAACAAGAACAACTACACACAGACTGACCCACATACAAGAAGCATTATTATCAGAGTAGGGGTCTGTCTCCTAAACCAAAGGAGTTCTGATCTGACATGCGGATTGATTTTATGGGCTGTGAATGACACAAGTGAAAGCCAAGCGGGAGAATATTCACTAAAATAAAATATCCCACATGTGATACTGATGGCTTATTGAAACAACTTCCAACAATTTGTCTATCCCATCTCTTATACGTCCAAGCTGTGCCAAACCTGCAGGCCCCTGTCTGTGTCTACTTAGTACCTTCATAAAAGATTTGTTTGCAACAGCTATTCCTTAATAACTTGCTTCCTTCCCGAAGGCTCATTTATGCTGCCTGTACGTGGGTAAAGATATATGTCTGTTTCAGTAAGAGTAGGAGGCAGAGTTTAGACAGACAGGCTCCGTCAATTAGTGTACACATTTCTAATGTTGAGCATATATTAGCTTTAGTCTTTATCAATAACTAGCAGGTTATAAAATAAGCTATTTACTAAATTAGATTGTACAATTAAACCCTACATCATGTTTAGTGGTCTACAGGTAGTTAAGTCATGAACCACTGCAGCTAGACAACTAATAATATAATGTCAGCATCTAAAAGCCAACAAATCTGCAGTCGTAAGCAGGGAAGAAAATGCAGTGATTTATAAGTATAATAAGAAAGGGCAAAAACGAGGCCTTTGGAAATATCAACATTTTCCTCAGATGCATTATAAAATCACAAAGATGGAAGATCACAAATGGACTCTTCTCATGAGCACGGTGAACACGATCATATTAAATGATAAACAAATCAAAGTAGTCATGCAGTTAGAGTTATAAGGTATGAGAAATGTCCTGTTATGCTAATCTTACAGATACAGTTTTCATTTCTGCTGACATCATGGTGTAAGATTTCACTGAGGTATGTTGTTATTTGTGTGAAATTTGATCTTCCGAGTTACGCGACGGCCATATTCTGCTGCAGGAGTTCCCACAGGCTAATGTGTTATTTTCCTCCCAATCCCACCTCTTAACGTTTGAGTAAAATGTTGGTCCTCATCTGGGTGGCTATAATGTTAGTGGGTGGTGTCTGTCCACTGTTAGCTCACCAGCCATGCACTATTAGCTGGGACAGAAATGCTCTCAATATACTGCTGTAGCCCTGCTGGTATTTCTTTTTACAATGTTATTGGTGGAATCTGCAGTTACCTAATTCTTTAGAGGTCTTGTAGCTGTGGCTCATGTAGGCCACCACCTGACAGAAGGCATCATCACAGAGAAAGGCTACTGGACTGAGACAGGCAGCTGATCTCCATGCGTCGGCAGCATCAGCAGAGTGTCCGAGGTTACTCTCACAGAGCTGGACTTGACATTGGCTAAAGGCTGCAGCTTATCTAAGGTACCCTCTTCCACAATAACACACTGTGTTATGAAAGTGAGATGAAAAGTGTTTGTCAAACTGAAGTGTCCCTATTGTCCCCGGAGGATTAGCGCCACACAAGGTCTCTCACATTTAATAAAACGGATTATGTCATATTCCCCATAGAAACAAATACAACACCCACATGTTCCTGATGTTCTTTCGTAAAACTAGACAGGTGAGTCTTAATGAAACAGCAAAATGTGGTGAATCTGAACTGCATCATGGGATGGAAAATCCAGACAAGCTGACGACATGAACTGCATTCAAAGTCCTATTTATTCTTTATTTTTACTTTTTGTCCACACTGCAGTTAACTGCTAACAAATGTCCATTCAACAGAAAATATATCTTTAGAAATCATGGTACGTTGGCAGAGCGAGCTCAATCCACTGCAAATTAAGAAAACACATGCAAACTGCGAAAACGACAAAGGAAATGTTTCCAGGGGACCCTAAAAAGTGATGTACCTGGCTGTAGTTCAATGTTTTGTAAAGTTCCATCACCACTGACTTCAATAACTCGATTGTATTTGCATGTGTTGTTACCTTTTACAGCGTACGGCGTCATCAAATTAAGTTGTTAGTTGTAAATTAGTTGTTTTTTCTTAATTTGTACGTTTTTTTATTTGCATGTGTTGTCTTGAATTTGCAGTGCGTTGAGCTCTCTCGGCCACCGGAGAACTGAAACCTAAAAATACACAAAATGAAATGCAGCACAGAACAGATTCTTAGAAGAGCTGTGAGGCTGTGGAAGATGTGGACTAAACTGTTACACAAAACGGCATTGATGGGTCTTGGTGTGGTGATGACAGAGGCTGGGGGACTGTTCACACTGCAGAAGAAACCAACGAGTCTAACGGAGGAGGGGGATCAGTGGGACCACACAAACTGGAGCAGACTGTGCCGGGCATCAGACCAGAAGGGGTCACTCTGCCACCATCACGTACTGCTTGTCTTTGTGTGGCCTGATATGAAAACCACCATACAAACACTGAAAAAGCTTAAATCCAGCCTGATTCACAGGGACAGAGAAGGGATGGGTTGTTAGGTCATTTAAATGGTTTGTCTCTGTGTCAATATGTGAATATATGAGAATCGGCTTTAGTGGCCGAGTGTGTGTGCACAAGGAATTTGACTGTGGTAGTATATTGCGCTCAGTGTACTTAAATAGAAATAAACATACAACTATAGAAAATGAACAAATAAACTAAGGTATGGTAAACAAATACTTACATTATAAAAGGTAGATGTTCCAGACTGTACTGGATCATTGCATGTTAAAAGAAAAATAAGCAGTAAACTGGAAATACTAATGACCACCATGAAGATATACACCATTAGAGTATGTACACAAGTCTACTAGCTCTGTATGTTGTAGATAGTACAACAAATACAATGACACAGTACATAACTGCAATTAGATAAAAGATACGGTATATAAATATGCAGACACGGGAGAGATAAGTACATTTTATAAGAAACATTTCTACATATATACAGCCTGCATGATTTGTATTTGATGTATACAAATACATCAAATACACTATTTGATCAAAATTCAAACATCTTTCCAGCTGCTTAACCAAGAATATATATATGCCTCAGTATTAGTGGTTTCAAGACTGTATGGTGATAGTTTTCCATTTCTTCCCTCTCCCTCTCTGGCACACACGCCATTTCTAAGGCACAAAAGGACTCACTCACTGATATTCCAATCATTTCTCTTCCGATTGCTCCGCACTCGGCTACACCTGCTCCATCGTCCTCTCTCCGTTTTTCCTACCTGGAGGGAAGGTGAGTGCGAGGCTCGGGACAGAGGAGAGGACTCTGGTTTGAATTAATTTGCAACTGATCTCTGGGGGGGGGTAAGAGAGAGAGAGAGAGAGAGAGAGAGAGAGACCCACTGTTGTACCTCCTCATACCACCTCCCTCTTTCCATCATCACAACCACTGCAGCTCAACGGAAACAGGAACCATCCAATCAATCCCACTATCCCCAAAGGCTTGTCCAATCAGCCCCAGAACTGACACAGAAATTAATCACTACACCATCTCCACAATTGATGGCACCAAGCTGCGCATTGGAGCCTTTCAAAGAAAGTGCACTGAGAGAGAGGAGCACACACACGAGTCCAGAGCCTCTCAACCTTGCCAACACACTTTAAACACATCTGCAGAGTTGTGGACTTTTTATAGCTAATCATTATAACAAGGCTCATATCTGTAGCGTTGGTCATCAATAGGTCTCTACGCTTAACTTGTGGAGCACACTGAGTGGAGTGTTGCTGTAGCTAATATATCAGTCAGACACACTTGCATCAGTAAATGTATAATTAAAACAGAAATCTACGATAGAAGATGTTTGAGTTAGATTTGGCGGACGAGGCTCAGCTCTCATAGAAACAACTCAAACAGCAACAGGGCTCAGCTTCGAGTTCTACATCAGAGGTACAGGGCAAAGCTTCCCAAAATCACACCATTTGCAAGTTCACAAATCTGCTTGTAAATCTGCCAAACATATACAAGTTTTGGGGGCGTGTAATAAGCTACTAGAATAAAATCTAAACTAAATTTTGATAAAATTTAAACATTTTGAAAATGTTAAACTGGAATTGATTTTATTTGACTGAAATCCTCCTGAAATGCAAAGTCTCAAAGGTGACAACACTTACAAGAACCTGACTTGGTGTATCAGTCTAGTGTTTCTGTGTGGCTCCATCCTGAGGGCAACTTGAATCTAGTGTATCAGCCTCGATAGCAAACCATTCATTTAGTTGTAGAGATATTTCAATCTGGATCATAGAGATGAACCAACTGATCAGCACATCCATCCCTGGAGCCGTGTTGCTGGTATGAATAAAAAAAGCACATGGTTTGTTACAACCTGTAACAGGGTTTTGTTTGTTTTTGGCAGATTACTGTTATGAGGTAACACACTGTGAGATGTCCCCCCCCCCCCACCAAATCCACCAGTCCCACTAAAGGTGGAGTGGCCATTTTGACTCCATAAATACAAACCTTCAAAGAGACTTTGATCACAGTGTGGCCTTTCCAACTGGGAGAAAGAATAAAGGGTAGTGTTACTAACTCAACACTACCCCCCCCCCCTCCCACACACACAAGCCACCAATGACCATTCCATACATTATTGCGATACCATGTGTTGCTCTGCTAAGGAGCGGAGGTAATTGTGCTCGGGAACAGCTTAAAGGGTAATTGTGTGTGGTGAGCAGGGTGTCCGCAGAAGGCACCGGGGGGGAGCGGGGGGCGATGATTGCCCAGAGCTTTGAGGCTGCTTCAGATCTCCTCCTCATCACCAGCACGCCCTGTTGGCATTTGACAGTCGCAGTTGACCTGCTCCAAAGCTTCCTGATGATCTTTGGTTGCCTACCGCAACATCTTGACTCATTCCCCAGACTGCCGGCTATCTTGTGTAACGACACTGACGTTCTCGTGTTGATGCCAAGCAGGTGTGAAGCTGTTTGCGCTTAACATAACTCGGTTAGCGAGGGCAGCGGTCTCTATGACATACGCTCTGGACCCAGATGAAAGCTTGATAGGAAAGGCGGCTAAATCTATGCCCGAGAGAGGGATTAGTGTTCTGACAGGAGGACTCAGTTACACCTTCTCGGCATCAACATTGAGCTCAGTTTGGATGGATGTGTCCGTAATCCAGCGGCATGTTTCACCAGGGTTTCTCTTTTTAACCTACATGCATAGATAAATCCACGACCTACATTTACTAGGACTGTGATACGAGTTTGCCCTTGCTCCTGCAGACTGACAATCTGATTATACCTGCAGTGTTTGCGTGGGTGGACAGCAGTCATTCTGATGTCAGCGCATGATGTATGAATGTCTTTTCTTCTGCTTTCTGGTCCCTTTTACCTCAAGAGAAAAAATATTTTGGCTTCAGGAAATGTACTTTTTCAAAAGCTCTTTGAAGTTTTTAGGTTAGGAGAAGATCCTTTTGAAGGAAGCTTTTTTAAATCCATTTTTGTTTTGGGTTAGAAGAGATGGAGGTTAATCAAGGAGACAAGAAGCCCTCCATTTGTGAAGCCATACTAACATAAGGGACAGAATTACAATTAGAGATTATCTAAAATGGGGTTGTTGTTGATGATGCTCAATTGCTGAAACAGATCATATATTGTTCATGCCACTAATGAGTTTCATCTTCCATCTCTGTGAAGAATCAATTAATCTGAAGGAGAGAGACAGTGGATCATTTAAACAAAATGAAACAACAGACATTTTATTTTCGGTGTCTCTTCAAGTCTCCAGCACAGGAAAGTGAACATTACAGAAATCTGTGATTACGGATTTACAGAGGAATTCATGGAAACGGTAGAAAATTAAAGATTAACATGAAACGCATGGAAAAGTTCAGTTGCTATAAATTCTCAAATATATATAATCAAAGTAAGATAAATTCGCAGGCCAAAAAAAACAGCAAATGTATGTGTAGCTCTTACAAAAGAAAAATGAAATAAACAATGAGTAGTGCCTGGGGTGTATGATGGATGGGACCTCCCAGCATGCCTTGGGGCAATGCTATGATTTGCAAGTTAGTTACGTTTTGTGTCATACACACTCTTTAGATGTTTTTGTTCTATTTGTTCTGTATATGATTTATTTTCTTAATTTATAGTAGATGTTTCTGTTGGAAATTTTGTAATCTGCAACCATTAATTAAAGGTTCTCTGTAAACAAATTTCCAAATGATAACTATAAATGTTTTATATTTGATTCTCAATGTTCACAGGTTATCAAGTTAACTCATAGGTTCATTCAATGGAAAATTTCTAGTGAGTTGTCAGAACTACAACAGGGGTAAATATGTTAAGTTAAATTCTGCACCAAATATCAATATAGGTCTATGTTTGTGACATATCTGATATTAAATTATATATCCATCGTTGGTGTTCTCACAAAAAGCCTGGTACACAGTGGCCGCTGTTGGCAAAACAAACAAAACACTGCAACAAAACTCAGTTCTTTGGTCCTTGGGTTCTAAAAGGCAACAGTGTGAATATAGTTCCAACTGTCACCCACTAAAAAGCTATCAAACAGATAGAACAACAGGAAAATTGAACATAAATCAAACGATAGTGGGAGTTACAGAGAATAAAAATGGGCACATGACAAATCATGGGGTGAGCAAAACCAACAACACAAAAACAACAACAAAAACTCAGAGAGACATCTGAGGGTATTGACCCTCTGACAGCAAACAAGGAAGTGAACAAGGAAACCAAACCTCCTTATATACCCTCCCTCCTCATCTGATTCCCACCAGCTTAGGGAGTTCACAGGTGCACCCCATTGCTCCTTATGAGCTGGTGAACATGTGACCTGGATTCTGATCTTCATATGATCCTCATATGATCTTTATATGATCTCTATGTGATCTTCATACAATCTCCATGTGATCTTAACATGATCTTTATATGATATCCATATGATCTTCACATGATCTCCATGTGATGTCCATGACCATAACATCCATACATTTGCAAATGTCAAAAAAAACATTTTCAAAAGAATTTTTCTCAAAACATCCCAACATTTTAAAAGTGCTTTGTTAAAATAGTTAAATATGAAGCCGTGTAAAATATCTAAAATGGCAACAATGTATCATCTTGTTCATAGTATAAATTCACTGAAACAACTCAGGACTTCTCCTCTTTGCTGCGTGTTGTTTGAGGGGAGGATTGTGGTTTGATGGATGACTTGTAAGAATGTAAAGATCTGAGGAAAAGTTTGGATCAACTCTATTTGTCAAAGAAAACTGTTAGTTATTTCCAGCTGTTCTTTTCCTTTAGTTCTGTGTAAAATCCTTTTACCAGACAATTATTGAAGAACTGAATCCAGACACTGCCTGAAATATTCAATGTCTCCACGCACAAAACCTCCTAAACGTCTGGATTTCATCAGAACAGTGAACACAGATTAGCAAATTGGAATTTTGAAACTGTCTCTTTCATTTTCGCCCAAAACACTGCCACATGACATTGTTCGAGTGTGTTGTGTGATCTATTGTGCCCCATGTAATGTGCAGGACTGTAACGTATTGATCATGGTTTTGGGTGTTAATTGTGAAGTGCGAGCTTTGAATGAAAGCCAGATCTCCAGCATGGAGCGATGGATTACATCTGACCCATCAGTCCATGATCGTTACGCTCCCTCCATCCCTCCGTGTCTCTCTGAGAGCAGCACAATCGTCCCTTTCACAAGTTTAGCCAAAGGACACATGGGTCAAACATTTAATGAGTGATGATGTAATGTCTGGACCAAAGTATGGACCAACAAGCTGACATTAGCAAAACTGAAATGACATAATTTCACTGGTTTCCCATTCTTGTCACTGATTTTCGTATAATTCTGAATCCATTTAAGTGGAAGTTACCCCGGGGCAAACTGCACAGACACAACTTAGCACGAGTCTTTTAGAAAACCTCAGACACATTGATTATTCCAAAATAACTCCAGTTTTTTTGAGTCATCGCGCACAATCCACACGCTATTGGTGGCATCTCATTGTTCTGGTGGGAAAGAAAACTACAGTTTGACAAATACAAGGAGACAATAGTTAAGATCGTCAATCTGTAAGTGACCACGTGAAGAGCTGAGATGAAAGGGACCTGGTGTTTTACAGTGCAGATGTAGTAAAAACACAGATATAGTTAACATAAGTACCACTGAAGCTAGTATATTGTAAACATTATCTATTTTATCTAAAGACACATTTAGGACACTGATTATTAGAATTTAAGTTGCATATTCACTATGAATGGCCTAAAATGTTTTATAAACCAATTTCATCGATCGACTTCAGTTATTCTTGATACATTTGTTAAATGTGTGAAATAAATGATGAAAGGAAATCTGTTTCATATTAGTAATTCAAAATAAGGGTATAGAGATGACACTGTGCAATGGTTTGACTTGGCCTTTGTTTTGTTGATCCAATCTTACCTTGGACTTACATCCATTTTGGATGATTCCTCACCTCTCAATTTCAGTTCAGTCCATTGCCAAGTTAGGCAGGAAGAAATGTGTCCTTCATAAACTGAGGAGAGGTCCAGCGTGTGCCGCAATCCAACAAAGATCTGCCTTTTTAATAACTGTAACCCAGATCTTTAGCTTACCGCAAAACCGAAGATTAGGTTTTCTGGAAAGATTTATTCATCCTTAGCATAGAAAAGGTTGAGGGGCCTCTGGTCGAGAACAAACCGGGTATGTTGATAGCCATGGATAATGTTCTTATCAGCCATCGGGGAACTCTGTACAGAGCCTTTGTATGAAGTGACTTCATATGTCTTGGTTGAAAGTCGCAGAGTTCATTGAAAACAACTAGAGAGAGATACTAAACAGACAAAAAGTGATGAAAAACAAAAACAAAACAAAAGTTGCTTAATTATCAAAAAGATATAAAGAGAGAAATTTAGATGCAAAACAAAAAAAAAAACATTAAAAAAAACAACCTAAATGTCAAACCAACACAAATACCATAAAATGCACAATACGACAACAAATGAAGAATTCTGTGTGGCAGAGGCTGGGGCTTTTTACCTGCTGTGCACATGGGCCTGTTCCCTCCTGACCTTTAAGTCGTGTGCATGAATAAAACAATACTCCTTCAAGATCTTTGCTCCCCTCTCTGCAGCTATAAACACATGCACACTCGCCGCCAGATAAACGGAGAGATGTCCATTTCTTCATGGTCAGTGACCTGTTGCACTGCTACGTCTGAACCTCCCTGACCTAAATAGGAAGTGACATTAAGGTGAGTGCACCATACCTTTGGGCCTCCTCTGCCATTTGTGTCGTCAAACCAAAACACAACTTGCAAAGTAGAAAAAAAACAAGAGACAAAAGTTTGCAGAACATTTGAGTTTGAAACACTTAAAGAGAAGTGGCAGATTATGTATCTGCCAGAGAGATGCTACCTGGATCTCCTGACCTCATTTATACTGGGTTGAATAATAATGAGTAGCAGGAGTCAGACTTCTATTCACCAGGGGCCTTTGACAAAATGGCTGCCATCCAGGGAAGATTTTATCAGTGACAGGGCTGGAATGCTAAATCAAGTGCTTTTTACAATTCTCCAAACAACCGGTCCTCTCTCCGCTCTCTCCATCCTTCTTCTTTCTTTGCTGTTTTGTCTTTTCTTTGCCGGTTCAAGAGCACACAGGACCCGGGGTCATTGTGTTTGTGCAGGCATCAGCTGATTTCGAGCTTCGCCTCAGGCGGAGTGTGGAGCTACGAGAAGAGAGAGAGAGAGAGAGAGAGAGAGAGAGAGAGAGAGAGAGAGAGAGAGAGAAACAAGAGCGAAAGGAAATACAGGCAGACATAGTAGGAGCAAAGTCATCCACCTAAAACATGAAAGTGGTGCCGGGTAGGAATGCGCCCCATCCGGCGTATACTTGAGTGAGTGGCCGCTCCCTCCCTCCTCTCCTCCTCTCATCTTCCATCTCTGTCAGGCTCTTTGTGGGTTTTTAGCTGGAGAGGAGAAGTGCCTGTGATGCCTGATCACAACATGACACTGCAGAACATCGACTGCTCTCTCCAACTGTCTTCACGAGTTACCCTCTCTCTTCTGGCCTCATTCAACCTGCCTGGTGCTGCGAGGCTGAGTCTGCAGGCTCCCCACAGCGACTGTACATTCACAACAGTGAGCGATGTCTGCTATTTCTGACCTCATTAGATCACGTTTTACTATACGTTCAATGTTATGTAAACTCGCTGTGTGTTCAGAATGAGTGAGGATAACAGAAGTGTGTCAGTGGATCTTTAAACAGAAGTTCTTGTGAGTATCAGTTTAACCTTTTGGGAAATTCACAAATTTACTTTCTGAAGAGTTAGGCCGATATGAGTAGATCAACATCTGACGCATTCAAGCAATGCGTCCTTTCATCCCTAAGCAACGAAGGCTCCAAAGTGGTGGTGGGGGGGTTCTTCTCAGGCCAACCTTGCCCAGGATTCATTGCGGTTCATTGACAAATTGTTTTTCAAAGACAAAATGATGTTGGCAAACAACCTCTATAGACCAGACTCTGTCATTTTGGTCTGGCCTTCACGCTCTACATGGAACATGAAGGCCGCCTCCTTCACGGGCCATGCAGACCGAATCCTCCGTAAAATGGCCCCTTAATTGAGACACAGCTCATAATTATGATGCATCTTATTCAAGGACACTCGGTAGGGGCACTGAGGAGTTTGAGAGTTGAATTGTAGCATTTTTATAATAAGTGACTGTTTTTTAGGATATTCTTTGTATTTTATGCATAGAATTGGATGCATATAGAATATGATGTTCATGACGTTAGAGCTTGTCAAATGATCAGAGGCAAAGGTGTCAGTGACAGGATCAAAATCAAGGTCGTTAATACACAAAATTTCAGTCCAAGACACAGCAGAGGTATCGACATCGTCTGGCTGAAGGCAGAGATCACTGCAGGGAGAGACTCAGAGAAGAGACAAAGGTGTGAAACATTAGAGCAGGTGCATGTCATCAGGAGAGCAGGAAATGCAGAAGGATCAGGAAGTGAAACAACCTCACATCAGACAAAATGTGAGTTTCAAAATGAAACAGGAAGCAAGGCAACATGCAGGATAAAAAGGTAACTTAACAAAAACAGAGAGGCGTCTTCTGATGAAGATTAAACCTGAAATCCATGTGAGAACTGACCATGGCCGAAGGTGGTGCTCTGCTGCTTTGACAAACAGTAAACTGGTGATTAAGTTTGCTTTTTGTTGTTGTGTAAAATGTTGGCCAAAACAACAAACAAAGGTTAGACATGCTGCTCTGCATTTAATGTCATCATATCGGATTTCTCTCAGCAAGCCCTACTGTGACTGACCATCAGAGTCTCGTTATATTCAAACCAAATAATTTTTTACATTAATAACATTGTGTAAAAAATGATTTTATTAGACAAGCACAAACTAGTAAAGAGGATCAGGCTCAGGGCCCCCAGAGGTCAGAGTTCACCCCTGAGCCACAGCCTCTGTATGAAGGGACTGTTAATCAGTTCACAGTCTTGTTTGAAAGTCAAAGAGATCAGTTAAAAGCAAACAAATAAGTTTCAAAATGAAAAAACACTCTCGTGACTGTAGCGAGTGGGTTCATCTTCTCATTTAACCCGTGGCAAGAAAAGGAACAAGTGTATTTCCAAAAATGTAGAACTACCCCTTAGACCAAATTCGGTTTACTGGAGAGGGAGATTACTCAGCATCCTCTTCAGGATTGTGCCCTTGTTTCTGATTTAAAATGACCTCAGAGCTCTTATGTCTTTCATCAAACCATTCCAAAAGAATTCATCCCTCCCTGTAACTTTAATCTGCTTTATCTCATCACGGTGAAGTGCAGCGACCGGTACAATAAAGCAATGACCATGGCGCTCTCAGATTCCACCCTTCGCCTTGATCTTAGAGAAAGGGAGATACTCCCAGTTGAAATCAGATCAGTTACAGAGTAATGCAGGCTAATTCTCTTACCTTCACCATCTTTTAAATGTAACAAAGCCCCCATGAGAAACCTCCAGCAAATAGATAGCAAGATATACTGTTAATCAGTCAGCCAAAATTAAATCAGGATTATCCTGGCAGAGATGTATGACTTACACAGTCATATTTTACTTAAGTATTTGGACACATGCCCAAATATGAGAAATCCTGTCTACACCCACTGCTCAGAAGTGACGTTAAGCCCACAGAAGAATTTGCTAATAGGTCTGTGTGGCAGCGCTCAGCAGCTGGCAAAGACCAAGAAGTCAAGACAACTCATGTAACCATGACTACATCTAACCAGCAGCAGGCTGAGACAATGAGCAGTTCATCAGACCCACTGCTGAGCTGGCGGTTTGAAAAGGAAAACAGTCACACACCCGGGAAACAGCGTCAACGACATGAGACTTCTGTTTGCTGGCTAGGTTTTACTGTTGGTTCAGTGGTACAAACAGGTTACACACCACACTGATGCATTAATGTTTTTTTAATTCTTTAGATAGTTGGATGGATGGATGGATGGATGAGACGGTGAATAGATGTGCTGGTGGATGGATGGAAGGATGGAAGATTTGGCAGGTAGTTAGATGGATGGATGGATTGATGTATCAGTAGTAGGTAGTTAGATGATGGATGTGTAGATGGCTGGGTAGGTAGTTAGATGATTTATGGATGGGTTGATGATGGATGGATAGATGTATGGATGGATGGATGAATGAGACAGTGAATAGATGGGCGGCTGGATGGATGGATGGATTGAAGACTTGGTAGGTAGTTAAATGGATGGATGGATTGATGGATCAGTGGTAGGTAGGTAGCAGGATGGATGGGTAGATGGCTGGGTAGGTAGTTAGATGATGGATGGATGATGGGTGTTTATATATACATTACATTACATTACATCTCATTTATCTGATGTTTTTACCATATATACTCTAGATATACATATAAATCTATTTACATAGATAGATAGAAAGATAGGAACATAGATAGATGAACCTTCACCCTTCCATCTCTACTCTGTAGAAACTCTAACAGGCCTGAGGAAATCTGGAGACGGAGCTGCAGCTTGTAGGAACTTACAACGTGCATGTGTGCACGAGGCTGTATTGATTTCCGCTGCGAGCCACTCACACAATCCTGAATGGTCAGGAGACAAAGAAAGCAGACAGTATGGCCACTCACACTGTACAGTCTGACTGCCGGGCACATTGCATGCCTCCGTCACCGTGGAAACCAGGCAACGGCTCAGCCTGGAGGTCGACAACAAACCCTGCATCGGAGGGGAGAGTTCATTTGTGCCCCGGCAGCAGGGTGGGTAGTCGAAAACATACTTTTTTTCCTTTCTGCCTCTAATACAATCAAAACCCCAACAGCAGTGATTGTGTGGTTTGCAGCTCTCTCACAGGAGATCAGCGTGAAAGTCTGAATTAAAACAAGCAGGAACGGTCAGGATCAGAAGATTATTTACCTCTCTGCGTGTTTGCTTTTAATCAGCGATGCCACTCTCGCCTTTCAATTGCTATTCATTCCTGCTATCGCTCACATCTCCTCTGCACAATGTGCTGCCTTTGTGTGCTGAATTAGACCTATTGTATGTGCAACCCACCGCCGCCTGTATCGCTCTACCTTCATGCACACAGAGGAATTCATTTCAGCTTTTTTTTAACTATAACAGCACAAGCACAAATTGTCATTACCTGCCCTCCTTTATACAGCCAAATGGAATAAATGAGGATTTAATGGCACCATGAATATATTATCATAACGCCAACACATGGACAGACTTGAGCTCTTGATTAGAAGCACTTGTGTTTTGTTGATAATCAGTGTTGTTAACAAACATCACTGATTAGTCTGCGTCCAGACAAATGATGTTAATTCTAACATTATAACAACGTTGAAAATATATCTCTTTTAGCTCCACATCATTTGAAGCCTAACACTGAATCTCTGATCTGTACTTTGGTGATGGAGCCACAGTGCAGTGCATTAGATCCTGTGTGTGTGTGTGTGTTTGGTGAGAATCGTAGGAGGAGCAGGGCTGTTCCCGTCAACACCACAAAATGCTTCCTGTTCCTCAGAGTAAGCCAAGTGACAGCAGAGTGAAGCATTCTGGGAGGAAATGTGTTTTCATACTGTCCGACAGTCATTATTTTCTGGTCTTGTATTCATGCAATGAGGTAAACGTATGTAACTGTACACAAGTGTTTGTACACTGTCAGCTGGTCACAGTTTTATTTCTATGGTCATCTGCTCCACGTTCCCATAGCACTTGTATTATATGGATGTAATGTGCTGTAGCATATGAATGACTGACAGTGTAGGTTCACTCCACAGTCGTGATGCAACAGCAGAATCACATTTTAATGGCTACAGCAGCTTTTCTATTTCCCAACAGCACATTTTCCACTAAAATAACTATTAACAAGAGCTTTTATATTATATCAAATTGTGAAAGCCTAAATCCACACATGATTCAAACATTGAGCAGGTTAAGAACAATAATTACTCAACAGTTCAAGCTGCCTCATATTTAAGATCTGATTCAGGATTGAAGATGATACGGAGAATTATCCTTTTGCAATCAGTTATGTTCTGTCACTAAGTTTTAGTTGCTAGTTACTTAAGTTTAGTTTCTTGATTTTAACGCTCAGAGAATGAGGTGGTGCTCACAGGTGGCCCTTCGTAAGGGTTTTGGCCAATCAGAAGAAAGTGGGCTGTTATGGAGAGCTAATGTTTTCTGTTTCAGTCTGAGGCTCAACTCAAGTGCTTGAGAATAAGAATGACTATTTGAACTGTAAACCAGAATAAAAGCACGAACGCCGGAAATAACAATTCCCCTTTAAAGATGAACTAAATCTCACTTAATTAAAGGGAGCAGGGTACACTAGTTAAATCTGTTCTGTGCTATTTTGAGTTTGACATTCTTCAGTTTTTTTATGTAATTGACCTGAACCTAAACATGTGCAAAGCTTAGAGACGGATTATATTTCATTAGTGTAAACTGCATCAACACTCTGTCATGTGCAAATCACGCTTTATTTTGCTTTCGTCAATGAACCCACTTGACCTCAGTGAATTCCTTTATTTCCCAGAGTGCCTCTCAACATCCCTGAAACGTGTGACTGTTAGTTCTTTCATCACGTGGATCACTCGAAGTGTGTTTGGAGCGCCGAGTGATAACAACAGCTTGTGTTATCAGTAGCAACAGAAGAGCAGTTTGCTGAACAGAGAGGAAACCCTGAAGAAGGAGTGAGTCATGGTTTTAATACAAAAACACTGTTCAAAAGTACTGTTGCTTAATCAAAATCTGTTCTGTCAAGGTTACATACATATATTTTCATTTTATCAAACTCCAGTGAGAAGAACATCCCCTACCATGCCCCTGGTGAAATGTCAAGAAAATGTTTGAGTGAGCCCATGTGAGATTACTTCAATAAAGAAGTGTGTGATCAGACGTCGGTGGAAACAAGGGGCTAATCACCCTAAGATGGACCCCACCATGAAAAACTCAAACAAGCCGAGCTGAAAGACACGAGTCTGACATGGGGGGGAGGCCCAACATGTAGCCCAGCTCAGGCAGATCATTGATGACCCTCAAGGGACAGAGAGTATAAAGATGAATAAGATGTGAGGATTCAGCAGGAAACTGTCGGGAAAACACGTGGTTTCGGTCACAAGATGCTGACGCCACAGCTGACTTTATTTGTCATGTCCTGTCTCCTGCATGTTTTCCCAGGCTCCATCCCTCGCCTGAATGCGCCAGACATTTTTCCTGTTGTCATGAACACGTCTGACCGGGACAGTCTCCTGCTGTGCTCTTCATGTGTGAAAACTACAGAAAATTGCTGTATTTCTAAACATTTATGTCTGAAAACGATTTAGTTTGAGCCAGAAATGCAAAGATATAAACGTCACTTGTTGCATTACCTCAAAGATATAGAGACATCACTTAATCCTGCAATGAAAGAGGTTCAGTCGATTTACAGAGTGAAAAATGACAATTGATGTCTTCACTTTAACTGAGGATAAAACATTTTCGGGTTTTCTAAAGTTGTCTTTAAGTATTGAATGAGTGAATATGGAAAACAGGACTGACAAGAAAGTTCTCTGGGGGAAATATTCAGGCGCCAGATTATTCCTTAAAGTTGAATCTTGGCTCCACCATCATGATCTCTAAGGAGCCATGAGACCCGTTGCATATAAAGAAGAGATGAAAGTCATTGAAGCGGTGGAAAAAAAAACTAATTTACTCTGCAAACGGAGTAAAACTATATTAAAATGACCTGCAAGGTGCATATCTGGGCTGCTTGTTTACTGCAAACGCACAATACACCCGAGGAGAGTGACAGGAAGACGGCTGGTGGCAAACTGAGTGATGAATTGTTCACACACACACACACTTACACACACTTTGGCTGTCAGTCCTGGTGAATCCTTTCATATATTCATCAACTCTTCAGCATTTCTAGCACTGGGACAATATAATATTTTTTTTAATGTGTGTACAGGACTACAAGAACACAGTTAAGTTTCTGTGAATATGAAAATGAACAAGAGTCATATTAGTAATTCAATTTCAGCCTGTTGCCCACCTGCCCTGTTATAGCCTGCTGCGTAGTGGGTGGTGTGGTAGAAACCTGAGCTCGCTCCTCAAAGATGTTGTTGTGGTTTGAGCCCGTCCAGCTGCTCGCAGACACACAAGCTGCCACGAGGCGCACAATTGCACTTAGTGTCACTCTCGCTGTCTCTCTGCCCAGTTTACATTGTCACACCATCACAGATCGAGGCTGCTGATTAGAGACTGGATGAGAAAGGCCACAATCACAGTATCCAAGAGCTGGAAAAAAAGCAGTCTCTGTTTCTGTGTGTGTGTGTTTGCCTTGGCCGGAGAGTGCATAACGTTCAGCTGCAGAACATCCAGACTAGATGTCTTTTTCGCGGAGGAATGCAGTAGAAGGGAGTCAGATTGGTACCTGGCTTTGTTGATAAGCCCGGGCATTAGGAGGAGGAGGAGGAGGGGGGAGGGGGAGGAGGAGGAGGAGGGGGGAGGGGGAGGAGGAGGAGGGGGAGGAGGGGGAGGACAGAGAGAGAGAGAGAGAGAGAGAGAGAGAGAGAGAGAAATGTGGTCTCCATCATCAACCCCTCATTCTCCCATTGTTCTCTGATCCTTGCACCATGTTATCTCGCTGTTTCAAATCTTTACCCAAAAGCTCGGTCTTACTACCACACAACAACAAAAGCTTTGTGTTTTGGACTTTGCGAAGTCTGAATCTGACTTTGTGAGAGAACATGGCGGAGGGCTCACAGCCACACAGGCAGCAAGTGAGTAAGAACGGTGGTGTTAGCACAACATGCTTAACACTGCTAACCAAACATGCATCACAGGGACAATATGCTGATCACGTTAAGCAGCCTGATTCAGCAAGGAACCAGGAAGTCATTTATTGGAACAAGATTTACAGAGAGATATGACAGATTGAAGCAAATAGATAAGATAAAGTTATCAAATATAAAGTAAGTGGTTTGCACTGTCGACTCACAGCTCCACTATTTGGAGATGACCCAAGTTTTCCACTTGGGTCATCTCCTGGTACTCCTGCTTCCTCCCACACTCCAAAGACATGCAGATTGAGGTTAGGTTAAGTGGATGTTGCTGGCACAGTATCAGTATCTTGCCAAATGACACTTCAGCACACTGACAGGGGGGGATGAGGATCAAACTGCTGACCCTCCAAATGGCGGACAACCCGTTTCATCTCCTGAGCCACACCCGCACGTCTCTGCATGTTTGCCCTGCGATATTCTGGCTACTGATCCAGGGAGTGGACGGGATCCTCCAAGGATAAGAGACATAGATGATGGATGGTTAGATGTATAACAAAGCTCAAATGACTGCCAACAAAGTATGGCTGAGGCTGATGGGAATGTCTTAATTAAAAAATATATTACAAGACTGTAATGGCACTCAGTAGAGCACATACCTCCACCAAGGCCCAACACAGTCCTCGAAATGTACTGGATTTTTTTTCATCAAGATCCATGAGCTGTTCTCTGTAACAAAACCCCTGGATTGGTCCCTTGGTCCACATCCACACCAAACGTTTATGTGCTCTCCCCCTTCACCAAGTTTCATTGTTATCTGTTGAATTGTTCTTGTGTAACCCTTCTTACTTACAGACGGTGAAACAACCAAAATCAAGAAGAAAACACAACCTAAGCGTTGAAGTTAAAAATGCACAATAGCAGAAACATTGTAAACATAAAGTAAAAATGATCTGAAAACTGTATCAAAAGGAAGAAAAGACCTCACACCAGGAGGAGGCGGGCGTCATATGGAATGGAGGTAGAGTAAAAAGCTGACGGAGAAGTGAGAGTCTCTTGTACCTCTGGGATCTGGCAGAGAAAGCTCGCTCGTCTTTGACGTACAGATCACCAGGGCTTTGCACTTTTGTTATTGCACATATAAATTACACCGGCGGCGCGGTGAGCACTTGTCAAAGTGTTATGTCGCACCGGGGAACAAAACCGAATAAGTCGTGAGTAAGTAAGTGACTAAATAACACAACAGCACGTCAGAGGATTGGAACGGCGTCACTTTGTTTTCCTCACATTAAAGGTTGAGATGGTTGTTTTATGCAAATGCACTCCACCCTATTATGTTGTCTATTATTGATTGGACAAGCAATCAATATAATGTAATGAGCGGGGTCAGAGGTCAACTTTAACAGGTCCTCCTCAGGCATGTGTGTGGAGCTGGAGAAATTATCCCTCATATCTTTATCATCACATCAAACATGACATCTGCAATTTGGCCTCATTTTATTCATAAAGACATTTATATATAATGATGTCATGTGTGGGTTAGATGTCATAATGCATCTATAGCAGTTTAGTATACACTTAGCATTAAATAGGTAATTGTAGTTTTGAAGCGTACTTTAAATATCCCAGTGACAGTCTATAGATCACATGTCATTTGAATGGTGAATTCATCGGATTGATCCAGGTCAATCTGAGCCTTGGCATCGCAGCTCTGTTCCACCACATCACAAACAGAGCTGTCACCAAGGAAGAAGTCAACATTCATTTGTACTCATTGAACCGGTTAATGAGCAGTTCAGGAAAAGACCAATATTCCATGTTTGCTTCATTGCTCCCAGTGAACATAAAGTCCTGCGATTAAGCCGACTGATTAAAATCACGAATCAAGATCTTCCGCTTTGTGTGTTTTTCATAGATATACGTACATGACTTCTGTTAACGTGCTGAGGGAACACAATGTCACCATCTGGCATGTGAAAAATCACTGCAGGGGTGTGTTAGGATACACACTCCTCAGGTGGGGAGTGTAAGACGAGAGGTTACAAATTGACTTTCAAGAACATTTTGGATCACGTGAGCACTGACGATGACCTGGGACAGAGGTCATTTTAGCCACGTTAGCAGCGGGACTCTATGCATGCTAATGTTGTTTGGACAATTGACTCACCACTTCGGTCCAGACCAAGACCTTGTCTGTACTGCGGATACTTTATGAGAGGATTTTTTCAGACGAGAAAACACAAAAATTACAACAAATGCTCGAACAAATATACACCGCGACATTTGTCAACAATGGAAAGATACAATACTACAGATATCTTGGCATCTGCATCTGACGAGAAACTGACCTTTAAAGTGCACATTGATATGTCGAGGCTAAGAACAAAACTGGGATTACATTTTATTAACAAAACTTGTTTTCCTTTGTTTACATGAAAATAATTGTTTAATTCCTGGAGATAGTTATGGGTTTGTTTGTCTGTGGACATTTCACCCGATCACCCATCAGGTGCCAAAGATCCACACAGAGAGAAAGGAGATTCTGCTTTAACTTATAGTATCCACCCACTTGCAATAGAGTCCAACATAACATCAATTTGACTTCATTGATCCCACAGAGGCAATTCTGAGCATCAATTGACAATACCATTGATTTTAGCTTTTCATTTTAATATACTTGTTTTATTTTTATTTTATCATATAAATTTATCATTACTTTTAATTTATTTTACTGGTATAACCATGTATTATTTTATTGCTGTTACAATTTGAATGTATCGTATTGTATCATAGAATTGTGATGCTGTACCTCAGCACCAGGGTTCTACCTCAATGTGTCTCCCGAGTTTTTAAATCAAATAAATAATGATAATACAATATATAATGACATTCATGGTCCCCAGAGGATGAAACCAAACAAATCAAGCAATCCCTTGTTTTGTTCTGATATGTTCCCCACATTCCGATAAACTGTGCAGAACCTTTTCAAGTAGAAGGGCACTCATGCCTAAGCGAAGGCCCGACACACTCTTCTAAATTCGCCAGATCCACCAGATCCAGATCTTTAAATGCCAGATTTTACCTATCAAGATCTGAAAATCATTCTCTGGGAGATTGACGAAAATGTTGAAAAACTCGGAATCTCGCGATGTTAAAGAGAGACAAAAATAAAATCCTCGATCCACCACCTGAGGCCAATCCTCTACAAAATGTAAAGGCTTCTAACCTGACCCATACTGCACCCTTCCACCAAGTGTCCTGGTAACCAGTCTGGTAGTTTTGTGTAATAGTGCTCACGAGACCATCAGACAGATGGACAGGGGTGAGAGCGGAACCTCCCTGGCGGATGTAGCCTGCAGGTGATGACAGGTCAGCATGAGCTCTCTTTCACAGTGTGACGTGCGTGTGACCGGGTGAAGGCAGACGCACCCTGGTGTCCCTCATTCCTGAGCTCTTTGTGTTTGACCTTCCAGTGTCTCTCCGTGCACCCCCCCCCCCCCCCCCTCTCGCACACGGCATCGATTTCTTCTCCAGTTAAGCTTTTATTGCTGATGATGGGTCAGTGGGGGTTGTTCGTTATTCGGTACTGTGCGCCCCCCCCACTCCCACACATACCCTTCGCCATCCAGATATCAATATTCCCATGACCCTTTAAAAAAATCAACCCTGCTACTCAGGCACAAAGGCCCGGCCAGACTAAGGCGACTTTGCATAATCAATATCTTAGATTTTCCCTTTTTCTTCTTTGAGAAGGAATAAGTCAGTGTAGTGATCTGGGTCTGAGCTCCTCCTCACCACCACCCGCCGCCCACTCGCCCACCGGCCCCACGCCTTGAATGCCTCCTCTCAGCTGGGGCCGCCTGCACCAGAGGAAGCCGATTGAGATCAATGGCGGCGCTCGCTGCTGCTCGGCGGATGAAAAGGACAACAGACAAGGACATCTCGACCAGTGAAGATAATTCAGCAGCCCTGTCTTATCTGTTTGTTCCTGTCTCTTTATCTAATTTGGCGGTGGAAGAACACACACAGGGAACACAACAGAGCACTTTCATCGGCACACGGCGACAGCACAAGAGGCCGGTCAAGCGGTTTTGTCTCAGCCGCGCGTGTGAGATTTCAAGCTTTTCTGCCAGCAATGACCTTTCTGGAAAATTATTTTCTTTTCTTTCCTTTTTTTTAATACCCTTTTTTGATTTCTATTGAGGCCAGGCAGGCAGGCGAGCGGCTTATGAGATGTCGCCCTTCACTAGGTTCAGCTGAGAGGTTTGGTCACCTGTGACTTGACTGACAGATAGTGACAGACCGTGGGGACCCCGGAGGCAGACGAGGGAGGGAGAGAGAGAGAGAGATGGAGAGAGAGAGATGCCTGTCTGCTGTTTTGGAGGATCTTTCTTCTCTTTTCTTCCCCTCTCGTATTTCGGTTCTTTTGTGCTGTGTGTGTGTGTGTGTGCGCGTGTGTGTGTGTGTGTGTGTGTGTGTGTGTGTGTGTGACGCACCGCCCCAATGAGTGGGAGGGGGTTTCAAAGCACCTGCAGAGGAGAGATGAGCTGCACAGATAAGCAGTGCAGGTGAGAGAGCTAATCCTGCCGTTACGCCTGGCAGGCACACAACACGATTGAGATTTCATAACTGTCTGGCAACACCGAAGGCATGCTTATTGAATTTTTCTTTCCTCGGTGCTTAATATCTGAGCCGTGGTCAATACTGCGCACAACCGACTTTCTGGTAAAAGCCGTAGGAAGATATTGAACCGAGGAAAACACAACAGCTGCACTGAATAATGCATCCAGAGATTATCCCGATATATATGAATAATTGCCCGAAATCCAAGCGATTGGATGTTGTCAGCAACTGCGACACAAAATCAAACCCATTGTCTCAGATGAAGCTGATACTGACACTTGATATTTTGCAGGCAATAACTACAGGCTGACCTCCACACACTGACCCCCCCCCTCCCTCTGTGCCGTGCCAGCTGTGCTTTGGGCACACTGAACCCTATTCTGGGTAACGTGATCCCGACCGGGGTGGCAATCACAACGGAGGAGCATCTGCTGAGGGACTGTGGACGCAGGACAACTGCGTACACAGTCACATGTTATTATGTGTGATGAGCAACAAATCTGTGGAGCAGTGGACCGCCGTGTCTCCTGGACCGCCAGCCTCCACTCCTCTATCCGCTGACACAGTCGAATATTAGGAATCAATACAGTTTGCGTGGGTGTAAGCTCTTCCATCTGGTTAGTGCAGATTCTCACCCTAATGGATTGGATCTAACTTTTACTGCTTGTCAGCATATTTTGCAGGGCTAATAAAACTCCACTATGTCATTGTAGTCTTGGAATGGTCCCATGCGTCTTTTTTCCCCTGCAGCTTTTTTTCATCTTCACCCTCTGCCTCCGTCCCCTGGATATTTCTCCAGATTCCTCTCGTGCCAGAGCCATTTGGCTCCGCTCCTCTCCTCGGCCGCTGGTCGAACTCCTGATCTTACCCCTCGCTACACACCCTGGAATCCGCCTATGACAGACACAGACACTTTCGTCCTGTGCCAGTGTGGGCTCCCATCTGCTGTCCTGGCACCGCACGCACACACGTAGATTAACTATCTCGTCTCACTGGCCGTTGCTGTTGGCCAGACCCGGAGCTCGTCCATGAACACATGCGACCAAGCAGGCGTTTTGTGGGCAGCTCTGGTTTGGGCAGGACTGAGGGAGAGAGGTCAGACAGAGATCAGGAGCCTCTCAGGAGGCCGGTCAAGCTGCCAGGTGATGTCATAACCTCAAGGGCCATCATGAAGTGAAGAAGCTACTTCTTTTATTATCCTATTGGTCTCACTCACTGTTAACTGACACAGAGGTGGTACAGAAATAAAAACATGTAATACATTTTTACATCAATTGGCTCCGAGTCCCTCACAGGTAAGACATAAGATCCATAAAGGACTTTGCCAACACAACTCTACCCACAATCCACTGCAGCTGCTCACCCACCAGCCCCGGGAGGACGTGATAGATTGGACCACACTTCAGCAGCTGGGCAGGAGGTTTACGCAGAAAGTAGCAAACAAATTGAATTGTTTTCTTATTTTTTTCTCCGCACCCAAAAAGGCTTATGATTAATTATTCAGCCTTTGCCGTCCCCGAGGTGAAAAGCAGCATCTGTCATTTATTTTAAAGCAGACCAACACGCGGGGAATCAAGTCACAAACACATTAGGGTCTCGTGTTTCCATTCGATAGTCTTAGAACACCTGCTGTTGACAAAATAAGAGGATGAAAAAGTCTGGAGGACAATCTCTCGCCGTCTCCTGCGGGAGCTCCGCGAATGCACGGCTCAAAATTAGCTCTTTGTTTCTCGCCGGCACCTGGAGAGCAGGTATCAGTTCACTGCTGAGGACACACACACACACACACTCACTCACTAACGCTTGTCTCTCTGTAGTTGTGAGGACACTCACTGAAATTATCCGTTCACTAGCCCTTTACTGTAACTTAACCATCACAACTAAATGGCTAACATAAACCTAATTCTAACCCCATTACCAAGTCTTTACACTCAACCAGTCATTAAAATTTATCAGGACCAGTCAATTTGTCCCCAAAATGATGGTATTAAACCAAGGTTTACCCTTATAACCACTCACACACACACACACACACACACACATGCACACAAACACGCACACACACAAATCATTTGCTAGTATTGCTTTGAATTTTCTTTTTTTGTCAGATTCTGTAGCTCAGTTTTTCACCTAAAAGGCAAATGTAAGAATGTGTTGAGATCTGGAGACTTAGTGAGGAGAGATTCACAAATCAAGTCTTTATTTTGGTTACTCGGCTGTGGTGGTGGATGGATGTAAGTAAATGGCTTTTCATTCTCAACAGGTTAGCTTTGTGAGACCCACACTTCGTTTGACTGATCATAGGAATTAATTTTTACATAGAACAAAGATGGTGGATCTGTGTCATTACAAATGCATTAGGAAGGGATAACTTCACACAAGGAGAGGAGACTCTCAGTAGACACAGGCATATAAGGGAAATGTGTTCATTGATTGGCACAGTCAAAATAAAGCTAGTGCAAACTGTTAGCTTAGTGAAACATGGTTAGCTCAGCTCTGTGTAAACCACCTGTTTGAGAAACTTTAAAAACATGAGCTCTTCCTTTAACAGCAATGGGTTCTACGTTCTACATTATTAAACTTCATTTTTTAGAGTTTCCATAAATGAAAGCTTGTCCAAAAGGCAGCAGCCTATTACTCAGATTTCAGCTTCTCTCCATTGGCTTCATGTACATTTATGGAAATTTTATTCCATTCAGGACATGCACCTAAATACATGTAATCTACACCTGGTCATAACCACAGGTCCTCGGTGTAGGCCCTGTTCACCATTCCACATTTTCTGTTAGGGCTCTGGCTTTGGAACAATCACACTGAGGAGGCAGACTCTGCTCTAAAAGACACATTTTCATTAGGGAGCTTTCTCAGGACCTGGGGCCTGAAATCACATTAAAATCACAATTTTTCCATGCATATGTATTTATCGATATGCTTTCAATCTAACTCTGACCCGAGCGCCTGATTTAATCATTGTTTATTTGATACTCTTTTCTCAAATTAGCAACTTAAAGAAAATTCTACAGCTTTTTGTCATTATTATGGCTATTGTTATATAATGGGTGTCTTAAAAAGTATAATTTGTAATAAAGACCACAAAATGACTTATTTGTACAACTACATTTATTTAAAAAAACAACAAAGCAAAAATTTGAACCAAAACAAAAAGCCACCAGTGTCCCACCAGGGATGAGACAGTTTATGGAGAGAGACATTTTTAAAAGCATACAAACCAGCAAACTGTAATCTAGCAGCATCCAAATGTTGGAACCTCCAAAAAAATTCATCATTTATATATTTAAATATATATATTTTTTTGCCCTGGCAAGCTACACACTTTACAACATCCACAGAGCTTTATCTCTCCTTAGTGCAGAAAAAAAAAAAAAAAACTTAAAACAAATACCTTTAATAAAATAAACAACTTTAGGTTAAATAGGCTTAAATAATAGTGTTAAATACAAGACACTTCTGTGGCAGATATGTACAGAAATAAACACATTTGGCATTGTAAGTGTGGTTCACTGGCGCCTGCTCTAATGCTCTAGAAACCACTGCATAAGAACACATTTTGCTGTGAAACTACCCCCCCCAAACACACACACACACACGCAAACACACAAGCACATCATTATCATCCACACACGATTTTATATCAGTGAGCCACAGACAAGGCTTGTGTTTAGAAAAGACGACTAAAAGCAAAGAGAAACAATCCATTTACAACCGAGAATTTTAGGCACAGTTTTATAAATACATGTCAAATACAACTGCTTCTCAACAGGAACTCTTCACGTTTGTGCTAACTTCTTCTTCTTTTATTTATTTTTTTAAAAACACAGTTTTGAAACTACCACTTTTGTTATTGCTAGGACATTGTGACAGTGAATGGAAAAAAACTACTGACAGATGCATGTGTGTATGTGTGTTTAGGGAAAAGCACCTCGAAACATCAAAATTACTGCCGTGTGACCCTACGATACGACACTGAGGACAAAGTAAAAGTGGTATTAATTCAACGAAAACCAAAACATCAAACCTTGAAACCTTTTTTGTGACTTCCAAAGAAAACAAAAGGGTCTCATTTGAGCTACATTCATGTTTCCCCCCCCCCCACCCCACCCCCTCCCACAACCACGGTACGTTTCAAGACCCGACTCATGTGGATTCCTCTTGGTGCAAGCAGACAGTAAGTACCACTTCATTATGTCCAGTACATTCCTCCCCCACCTCCCCCTCCCTACTTTTCCTGTGTCCGTGAAGGCCGGCACAGAAACAGCTGTGTGACAGTGTGCGCAGTATGATACAGTACAGCTGAGTATACAGTACAGTAGACTGACGTGACATACGTAGGTAGATTATATGTTGACTACAGTAAATGAGCTTTACATTCCACTACTGTAAGAAGATCTCAGGGACACGGGCAGGGGGCCCCTTGGGGTTTGCCATTCTCTATTTCTCCTTCCAGCACCGGATATGAGGCCGCTTCCCGAGAGTCCTATTTCCCAGCACAGAAAACCGTTAAAGCAAGAAACAGCCCCGCACTGCAGACAAGAGGACGATCCCGAAGCTAAAAGGTCCAGATCAGGGTTTCAAGTCACTCCACACACGGCTGCACGACAGTCTCCTAAAGCCACAGGGCTTATTTTTTTTAATGAGTCTTAATTTCTCTAGGGGCCTGTAAAGGTTTGTTTGAAAGTTTGTTTGCCTGTGGATCATCTGGGAGGCTTAAGTAGGAGTTGAGTGGGTGCCTAGGAGGAGTGAAGACCATCTCGTCCTCTCTTCCCCTCTTTCTGCAGGTCTCTCTCTCTCTCTCCGTCCCTCTCAGGGCTTCTTGTCGATGGAATGAAAGAACCACTCTGTGAACTTCCTGAGCTGAGCCGACGCCGACAAGCTCTCCTCCTGCAGCCGCATGTTATCCTGCCTCAGGTGTTGCACCTCCTCCTGCAACATCGCCTTGTCCTCTTTCTCCTGAACACACCAACACAAACACACAATCAACACCGGGAAACCGGAGCAAAAATAAATGCGTTACAGAAGGGGGCTGACAAAAGCCCCTGCTATTACGAGAACATCCATCTTTCGTCGGGGCCGTGTAAATGGGAGGCATTAACATGGCAAAGCAGCCTTTTCTCTGTCCTGATAAAAGTGCATTTCCTCTCTCCATTTCAAGCACATTAGTGGAGGTGGGGAAATGTTGGGCTGGGACACAATAAGGAAAGGAAGCAGGATATCGAATTAAGTGGATGAGTTTATATTACAGAGACCTCAGGGCACCCATTACTCAGTGTCTTACTCTCCTGAGCTGTGCGACACGGTCATGCACAGAGTGCTGATGTGAAAAGGAGAGCAAAGGAAAAAAACTAACTGCTGGTGAACACATAATCCAGAAAGTAGTTCGATATACACACATACCTTTCTGAGGTCATGCTGCAGCTGCCTGAGGATCACCTCCAACTGGTTGACTTTGCCGGTTAGCGTAGAGGGAGAGCCGCTGGAGAGGAGAAGAGCGCAGCTTGTAGTGAAGAGTCAAGACTCAAGACAGAAACATCACAGAAATAACACAGAAGAGTTTCTACCAGGTTACAGGAGCTAATAATGGAGCCCTTGTTGTGTCCTGCATTTAGCTGCTGTTGCCAGTCAACATTTCTCTTCTTACGCAGTAAGTGTGCAGTTTACAATTAGTATGGAGACAGATTTACTGGTGAATTCTATCTAATCCATCTTCTAACTAAGAATTCCAGAAATCTCTGCCTGTATCTCATCTCTATCTGTCTGTGGCCGGTCTATCGTTAAGGGAACGAGGAAGTGCAGCGTTGAATCTTTTGCAAGGTGGACCCCAGGTATGTTGAATGTGAATAAACTGTGACTAAACAGGTGAGCAGGGCTCTGTGGCAGTGGTGGCTGGACTCATTAACTCATTAATCTCAGTGATGCTATCAATCATGACAACAATGTGTGTCATGACAACGTGTGCATTCACGACAACTGATTCCTCTAATATCCATAAATCAGCAGGTGTACGCATGATTTTAAAATAAACCTGCTAAAAAAAAGGAGATTGCCTCAAACGATCATGGCTATTTATGCACCCACACACAGGAGGGAATGTTGAATGAACAGCTCAATTACTGCAGTTCACTTGCAACCAGCATCACCACGACCATGAAAACAACCCATTCCAAACAGTCATAGCTTGTATTGATGTTTTAAGAGTAGGTAAAACAAACAGGCTTCACATTTCTAGCAGACACACAACATTCACCGTCACCCGTATTTGAAGACGAGACACAACAATGCATTTGCCAAAAGTTTCACAATCTAAAACTGGTTTGACTGAAGTTTCTGGAGCTTGTCTAAACTGCATAAAGAGCAGGACAGAGCTGCTATTGTTTCACTCAACTCTAATACACCAACACTGTGGCTCCCACTGGGGATGTTCTACTCCTACACAGGTGTTTGTCTGTTGGTATTAAAAAAGCCAGACAGTTTGATTCACACTGTACACCTTTTGTTCTTGGGTTGTTTTCAGGGTGACACCACCATCCTTACTATTGAAATACAGAGTGTTGCTCTTGTGAGCGCTTCATGCACACTGCTTCATCATGTGGAGAAATCTTCCTGACAGGCCTGCTGTGCTAAGGTTACGGCCGCCAAGCTACGATTGGATGATCACCATTTGGATGCAGGGTTGAACAAAGAGTCAATTATTAACTTGCTACCGAATTATCCGTGCTTGTGTGTTTGTGTCTGGCTGTAAGGCCGTACCTTGCTTCCAGCGCCGCTCCCTCCGCCTCCACCACACGTCTGGTCAGCTCTCTGGAGATCTGCAAGGCCTCGGCGCGCTGCATGTCCGTCATGGTGCAGAAGGACGCCACGCGTTGATCTGGAGAGAGAGCAGGGGACGCAACAGGTCATTATCATAACCTTAACATATACAATAAAACAGGAAATTGGTCCAGAAATCTCCCGGTGTCCACATGCAGCTAAAATAGAGAAGAATGACACACACGCAAGCACTTGACAGGATGGGGGTGATTCATTCATTCATGCTTTATATGAATGAACTCGTCAATAAGGAACAAGGTGGTAAACAGCCTTTTTTGACAATCCCAGATCAAGTACGTGCCTTGGGGGTCGCTCCGGTGTCCTCACCCCTCGGAGGCTCCTCTGACAGCTGTTTGGCTCATAATGGGCTGAATCCCAGAGCTGTAACGCACCAGTCATGCTTGTTTTACCATATCAGGCCCTTAAGCTCCCTCAAAGCCCCATGGAAAGCCCAAACTTGGCATGTTACGCTCAGGGACTGCTCAGTTTGGAGGCATAATGCCCTTTTCTTTAGAATCCACTCTCACTCAAGCCCCTTGGTCTGAGACTAAAGATAGGAGGATCTGCATATTCATGATGAAGATTAAGGAAACCCTCCCATTAATTTAGCCCCCAAATGAAAGCTAATCCACTCCAAGACAAAAGCTGATGCAGCCCGGAGTCGGCTGCTCAGACGAGGCAGGAAAGGGGAGGCCATGCTTTAATTTACATATGAATGAACATTTTCATCATACTCGATGGCTGCATCAGAAAGATTAAAGACTTCGAGGAAAACGGCGTCAGGCGCGGGCAAGCCGCTTGTCTTTTTTTTTGGCGTGACCCCGTGTTTCCACAGATTTAGAGAGCAAGCGGCTAAAAATCAAACAAACACAGATTACGCGAAAGAGAAATCATGACAATCTACGCGAGTGGACATGCTGTGCTTGATTTATTTCTGAGGTCATGTTAAAAGATTTCCCAGTTGTTTACAACGAGAGCGTTCGGTGATTCCACAAAAAAGCCTTTTGTTGCTGGGATGAACAAAGGCCCATTTTTTATTTCCACAGCTTCTACTCTCCAAGGTGAGGAGGTCTCTCAGGAAACACAGGACCACGGTAGTGAAAACTAAAAAAAATGCTTTAAATCTCTGCCAACCTCTTTCTCTCCGTGCTGTAAACAGAGTTGGTTAAACACACATGATGGCACAATGGCAGCCCGGAGCCACTTTCTGCTCGGCAACAAGCCTCAGGTTAACACAGCGCTTTTTTTTCTGGGCCGGCCCTGGTGACGTGACAACCGCCTTCTTGCTGCCAGTCAGACTCTGCATCTTCTCCGATGATTCCACTCTAGTTAAATGATATGCTGCGGGCGATGCAGCAGGAAGTGTATCAAAGGAGAAACTCCCCAGAGGATTGATTAATTATGACGAATGAACGGTCACATGCTACATTGCCTGCTCGCTGGTCGCGGGGTCGGGTTGAGTTCAAGCGGAAGGAAACTCGTGGCATGTTATATACGATTTCGTGAAAGATGGAGGATAGACTGGCATGGTCGAAAACTAGAAAAAAAGTAATGATGTCGATCATGAGGTGATAAGATGTGTTGAGGTTAGAGACTGAGTGAAAAGGCAGCTTTCATTTTCGATAAACCCTCGTGCATTTATGTGAGTGCTTGATTCCTAAATCCCTCATCCCAGAATCAGGTGCCACCACAAATCACAAACACTCTAAAGCAGCTGTTCAGACATTTAATAAGAAGAAACGGTCCGTCTTTAAAAGTGAAGATTTCTATCCATAAGGGGAGAACCTGCCACTTTGGGCTGTCTAAATGTGTCCGTCTTCATTTTCAAGAAGAAAGTAAAATCCCACTATCCTCCAGTGGACCGTATGCAAATTTAATGGACAAAAGGCAGAGAGAGGACTTGAAATTACCCCCAAACTATCAACCCAAGAGCTTCATAGTACAAGTCACCGCTTTGAGAGCCCTCCCTGAGTGGGGACTTGCTGACTTTATGGTGTGAGAATTGTCTCTGTGTCCGTGCAGAGAAATGATGGTTCATTCTTCCGAGTTACACTGCTCGCTGGGAATTGCAATGGGGCTTAGAGTGGAGGCGCAAAGAGCAGAGGGATTCCCAAAAGTCACCTTCTACAGCACTTAGGAAACACAAACACGCAGCGAAATCAAACCTACACATGCAAGCCAGCGAGCACTTGCAGTTTGCCGACACACACACACACACACACACACACAAACACATTCGTGCTAAGCAGCTAACACGTCTAGGGGGGGAAGAAGGCGGTGGTGTAGGGGGGAGGAGTCGCACAATGTGCCCGCAGCTTCAGCCAGGCTGGTTACCTTCGAAGGCTCGTGCTGCATCAACCAGGTGGGTCCAGTCCAGGCCCGAGGCGGTGTCTGGGAGGGGCATGAGGCCCGGGTCGCTGAACTTGGACCTGTCCGCCAAGGAGCCGTCAGAGAACCAAAACTCATCTGCAGAGACAGGCAGGCACTCCGATCAGTGTCTTAGCCTGGCCTGGGTTTAAGGACTAATCTGAGTCACCCATCAGTTTGCATCAGACAGGAGGGGTCGGGAGAATAGGGAGAGGCTTAGAGGGGGGAGGCAGGGGTTTTCATTTGAACTAGTCATCACTGCTAAAAGAGATTATCTTTACCTAACTCCAGCCCTGCACATCGGGACACCTCGCTCGCCTGGGCTCACTAGTCGCTCGGATCCAATCATACCATCAACTCACTCCACCTCTGATCTAAATGCCCTTAAACGAGAAATCCTCCTTACGCTTGTAAACAATTTAACTTTGGAAGGAATACTTTTCTATCAATGTGACAGAATGACAGCCTAGCGACTGCTATCTCTGCATAGCGCACGCAAAGGCACTGTCTGAGAGGCAATAAATGACTTGTCTAAGTGAATGTCTTCATGTTTCAATCAATATCTCCTCTCCGTGCCTTCCGTCTCCCTCTACCCTCCTGAAAGACAGGGAACCAAATAAACAAGCGTCCATTCTGCGGCGAGGGGTGTTCAGGAGAAAACACAAATCGTGAGAGGAGAAGCAGCGAACAGACAGAGGGAGCTTGAGGTGATGCTGACACTCTCCTTTAAATATATCCAGCCTCTCCGAGCTGGAGTGATTCTCTGTTTACCAAACTGGGCCGTTTCAGCAAGCCTGTGTGCTCAGCTACCCTTCAAAACAATCAGGAATCCATCAGGTTGACAGCCAGGAGAGGCTAAAGAGAGAGAAGCATCTTTCCAAAAGCCATTTTCTGTCTCGGGACGTTAGCCGGAGACAGGGCGAGGAGTGGTATGGTAATGAGACAGCAGGGACGGAGAGGGGAGGCAGGCAGGGACTGATGAGTGAATGAAACATTATGTATGACAGACATTGTGACACTCCTGATGGAAAAATAGGCATGTTCATGTCAGAGATCTTGGTGACCTGCAGCGGCGCAGGAAGGACACATCACGCCTCTCGTTGCTGATACATATTCAGTGAACAGTGGAGAGGGCAGCGCTCGCCAGCAGTGACAGGTGTCTGCTTAATGCAGACGGCGCGGCAGGGCCCCTCGCAAGTTTCACACTACTTCACCCGGTTCGAATTAGTTGGCTCTATTGAGGAGTGATGCTGGAGTGTTCACCAGTTGAGCTAATGAGATTTATGACACAAGTGGCTCTTCAAACAAGAATCTTCATCCTGACTCTCGCCACAGAAGAAGGTTCATCATCCAAGAACAACATGCAGAGGGAGACGACATTAGTCCTTGTCTCTCTCCGACATATTAGCAACTTTGCTATATTCTTGGATAAATCTAATATTTTACATGTTTTTAGATGTTTCTTTAGCGCCACGTGGCCCCATGTGAATGTCATCACTGTGCACTTACTTCTGAGGTTGGATGCTCCCTGGTTGTGGACAATGCGAGGGGGCAGTGTGCTGTGGTAAGGTGGGGTGGTGCTGAAGAGGATGTCATTGGGCATGGCTTGGTCCAGCATGGAGCTGTGCGAGCTGGCATAGGACGAACCCTTGCGGTTGCTGCACACACTCTCGTCCGACAGCGTCCGGTACAGGGAGCGTCTCGGTGATAAACTGCCGACCGCCGACCCCTGCGAGATGGAAGAGTAGAACAGTTTGTTAAGAGATGGTCGCAGCAATGCAAAGAACAGATTGATCTGCCAACCCCCAGCGATGGCCCCCTGTCTGCACCTTCCCTGCACAGCGCTTTTACACGAGCAGGCAGCTGGGATCAGTAAGGAGGGAAGGGAACATCAGGGAGCAGTCTCAGGAATCAATTACAGACTGTGCTCTTAGGAAAATGCAGATGGATAGAGAACAGCTGGCGAGTGTCAGTCAGAGTGGGAAAAATAACGGACGGGGCTTGTGGAGGTGGTGACAAGAGGTCACTGCACTGAGGCAACCGATAGTCCCACAGCTTATAATAATGATAATAAGCACCTTTCATATAAGAAATGCATCTCAAAGTGCTTTACGTTTATGAAAATAAAAACATAAAATGGAATTGATAGAAATTCAAGTTAAATGAATACAAAAATACCACGGCCTGTATTTCGAGGAGAATACTGATGCGAGAATTCACAACTTTTTCAGTGTTTGCTAAACGATATTCTCTGAGTATGACTGAAACACAGGAAGTAGCCCTGTGCTCTGGGATCTACATCCAGGTCAATTTACTTATTCATCCAAACTGATTTGTTTATGTGTGAGTACTACTTATATATTTACACTGTCTTCTAAGCAAACATATTACGAGGATGACATGACTATATCAAAATGGAGGAATCAGATATAAAAAATATCTTGGTCCAAAGTAATGTAATGTTGGATTAAAACTTCTATCAAAATATGTCCTGTGGAGTACTTCTAATTCTCATTTTCTTTTAATCCTGCAGCTGCCAATAAAACAAGAAACTAGAATGGCACTCAGAAAACCACATCACCTCTCAAGGCCCAGATAAAAAGATATCGACTCAGAGACAAGCATTTGAAATGTCTCTGTGTAAAGGTTTATTTAGAAAGCTGATGGAGCCACAAGGAGCTTTCACACGATACCACCCCCCCCCCCAAAAAAAAGAAAACATGCTGTTATTGCAAAGTTAGCACAAACCTTTGAATCAAAATGGTGACATTTAAAACGACATGTTGGTAAATACCGGAATTGTCCCCTAACTAAATGCTGAGCTGACGTGTCAAGGGAGGCTAAAAACTCCTGGAATTGCTGATTTAACGCAGTGATCATCTTATTTGTTCATGAAGTCAGAACACATTTTATTTCGGTTCCTTATTTACAAACCAGAAAACCGATCAGCACGGTTAAGTGAAGCCTAGGGGCGTTAAGTAAAGTGAATACATTTTATTTGCAAATTGTGCACGCTCTCTAGAATAAGAGGGAACAAATCTAAACGAGGTAAAGAAGCCTATTGCAGACGCCATTGTGGTCAAAGGAAACTGCAAGAGTAAAGTAAAAACAAGCTCAGGGGGCTTGAACAGCCGAATCCTGAGGGATGTCTCCTGTGAACAGCGTTACGCAGCACACCACTGCAGAGATACTAGAGTTACATGGCCGTGGCTGCAGTTTTGACAGGGGATCTCTTGTTTAAACACACAAAACCACAAAACACCCATCCCATCTATCATTGTCCCGTTTAGCTTACATAAATATTGCTGGAGTGACATCAAAAGTGGCCACAAATGATATGCGGGGCAGTCGGCCAGATGGGTAAATGCCTGCCTTTGGCTTACCAGCTGTAACCAACATTAGACTGGTATCCCCAGAAGCCAACACCCAGCCATCTCCATTTCAAAGACGCACAAATCTCATGGTGAGAATTTCACAAACATCTAGAGCGTCTTTAAAGCGGTGATATATATACCGGAATGCAAAGCTCCGCACACAAACACACGCACATCCTCTGAAAGAACATCTCAGAGGCTTTAACTCAACATGGGTGTCTCTTATTGCTCAGATTCCCACCCAACTTTACAAGATTAGACCTCATAAGGTTCTCGCTCATCATAACAACTTTCATCAGGGTTTGCTGCTCTCCTACATAAAAAAAAAACACCACAGACGCAGGAACTCCAGTAAATGGAGTCACGGTAAATGAAACCATTTGCAATCGGGCCTAGATGTTTTTCAGAGGCAACGATTTATTTCATCTACAGTTTCAAATAAGGCTTCGGAACACAGCTTGGCACTGGTTGGCTCAACCTTCTGTACACATTACACAGAATATTGTATTTATCAAATCTGCAATTATAGACAATGTGAGTGTCAATGCACCTCGTCCTGATTTGATACTTGTGTACGACAGCCACACTCTTATCAGTCGAGGCAGCGGTGACACATCCACCGGAGTTTAGTTTTTTGTCCTCGCTGCCCACACCGAACAAAGACGACAACAAGCAGCTTTGGAAGCCTTTGACGTGCCACTTGGGAGGATGTGTTGGACAACCACCTTTTCAAATCCTTTTTTTTTTTTTCTCTCTCTTTCCCACAGGAGGTTCAAAAGTGGAATGCTGTGGGAGAATAAGCGGTGAGCGGCCTTTCCTTTACGTCAGCCACACAATAGTCTGCCTGTCTGTGGAAGGGGCCTCCCAGCGGACACGGCGGCTGGCGAGGAAAACCTCTCTGCACCTGCTCACCCAGACAAAGAATGGCATCGGGTGACTACCTAAGTGACACACACATTATCCTTAACCGTAGACTCTCTTTAATTACTTAGGAAATTAAGCAAGTCAGATTGTAAGAAATCAACAATAAATCAACCATGTTTCCAACGTTGTCATTGCTGTAATTTGAGTCCTTTAACGTGCCAGCTGATGATTGAAAACATGCAGCCCCAGAGAAGCTGCTCCCAGAAAAGAACAGTATGTGTTCATTGGGATCAGATGTGTATATGGTCAGAGTGTCTGGCATCCTGCCCTCGCTCCTGCATCTCTTTCCCAGATCGCTTTTCCACACACTGCTTTATTGCACAGATTCCTTCTGGAGACTGAGATTACAACGAGGACCATACTCCTCTTTGAATCCGATAGGCAGCAGTGTGCACCTTTCTACTGGTTACTGTGCTTCTCTCCTCTGTGGGGAACAAAACAGATCCAACTGAAAGAAAATCACAGCAAAGGGCCCCGATACACCTGCTTTCATTTGAGCCTGTTCTCTGACAGGGGCCACGTTGTATATACAGCGAGCACGATGCATGACAGCGAGACAAACTCATCAGTGTACTGAGCTTCTTCATGTGAGAGACAAGGCCTGCCTGCGCCAGAGGACATGTTTGCCTTCTCAGGGGATGAAATGCATTTGTATTAGAATTGAACGGCATCCAAAAATAGCTTATTGTACGTATCCTGGGTCCCTTCCTCAGAGATAATGGATGGGGGATGGGGGACGGCGGGCGGCACCGGGACCTCAAAATGCAATTAATAGAGTCGGAAGGACCTAGGATCATCAAACATCGATGCACTCTCTGCAACTTCCTGCCTTTAATCCATGACATCCCGACTGATCAAACTCAGGTCCATTATAAATCAAATTAACCAAACACTGGGTGCCAGTCAGTGGGGGCTGAAGGAGTCTTGTGTTTGGAGAGTCGAGGTGCTCGGCAGCGGGGGCTAGCTGAGAGGCAGCAGATGTTTTTCCTGCTTTTTCATGCTTCCCAGCACAAGGTTATCTGCTCTGGTTCTGGCCTCATACGTACCACGTCTGTAAGTCAGCGTGAGAAAGTAGCCTTAAGGGCTGCAGTACACTGTCATGTAATTATGCAATCAATCATAGCATCATAGTTCCAACTGGTTTAATTTGTCCATGTGTCAAAAACGTCTGAATTATCATGTCATTTAGAGAATCAGTCGGCCACAAAGATCTCACCTTCCGACTCCTGTCGTCTCCCGGGGGGCTGTCGGGCAGCATCATTTTAAGGTATTCTTCTTTTGTGAGCCTCTGCAGCGATTTCCCATCCCGCTCTGCATCCTGGAGCCGGCAGGCAGCCTCCTGTGCGTACAGCTGCCTGTGGACAAGAGAGAGGGCACAGAAGAGCAGGGCTCATCAGAAGGGGTCACACGATCCACAAACCTGCGAGCGAGAACTCAAGCCATCGCAGCCCGGGTTGACAGGTGTCCCCAGCTATTTAGAGGATAATGTCAGTATCGGACCAAGGGGTTTCGGGTGAAGTCCGTGTTAGCATGCCAACATCAGGTGCCTCCCTGCTCAGTGCGAGTCAGGTGATCTCGGGGAAACAGGGTTAGAGAGGGAGCTAGGGAGGAAACACTCATTTTCAAACCCACTCCCAGTCTCATCTCTGTCTGCCAAAAACAAATGATCAAAGAGACTGTAGCGAAAACGAAGCCAAGCACTGTGAAAGGTAGAAAGGAAGGGAAAATAGAGGGACGGAAAACAGAGACAAGGTAGTGCGAGGACGATGCGAGCGACACGGCAGCTGAAGTTGTGTGGCTGTGAGACCTCTGCTTTTAGTGAGCAGCCTGTGAGCATGACACGCTGAGTGCTGTTGGCAGGGTGCTAGATGGCCACAGGGGGGTACACTAGACGGCGAGACGATGGGACAGCCTGGCCCTGATGGTTACCTAGAGACATTATTGCTGAGAGTTGCCCTGTTTTAAGCTTTTGGCACCATGGCAACCAAGCCCTGAACACATAGACGAGTATTGCCAGATGCATTCTAACTGATCCAGGAGATCTCTTGTTCAAAAACAATTGCTCGGTTGTGAAGGCTGCATCTATGACGAAGAAGTGCAATTTACTGAGCTCTGTTTGTTCGTGACTTGGTGCTAGGAAAAACAACTTTAATTTCCCCCTGAACCTCAAGCTCCTGCCCAATTTGTTCCTCCGTGATCAATCTGTGGTTAGGGGAAATCTGCAGCATCGCTAAGGACCTGACCTCGGTAATGAAAGATTATTCCAACACATGGGAACCTCTGTTAAATGCTTACAATGCGAAATCAGTGGGTCGTGAGATGAGTGCGAGAGAAAAAAAGTTATGTTTTCAATGTCTCAATTTCAGAAATAATGATTAATTGTTTTGAGACTTGGCTGAGGTGCAAAGAGTTGGTACATGAAACCCTTTTGATTCACCTTGATGTGGCAGAACCTATTTCAGTCTCATCAAGGTATTACTGTCCATTTTATTATGAAAATTCATAACTTTGCTTCTGTCCTTAAACAGGAGTGTGTGCAGTGAGTTGGATGAGGGTCAGACAGGAAGAAGTGTTGGTGGACTGTACACAGCAGTGGGATTCTGTGTGAGATACAGCAGAAATGTCACAGCCACTGAGCCACAGCTGGTCGCCTTCCACTGTCAGCATGTGCCACATGGTAGGGCCAGCACATGATGAGAGGAATGGGGTGGTGGTCTAGGACATGGGAGGTGCGGAGGGTGGGCTGGGTCAGATCGGGGCCACGGGGTTGACTTTAACTGACTGTGTACCTTGAGCGATCAGCCAGCATTTTGAGAAGGAAGGCTAACAAGCTCTCCGCTCCTCTGGAACAGGAAGCAGCAGCAGCAAGAGACAAACAGCCGGGGGTTAGGAGCATTTTTACACATCCTGCGTTTACATACAATGTTAGAGCAGAGGAGCAACGTTTTTAGAATGAGGGAAGAGAAACTTCATTAAGTTAGAACAATATCAGTGAGTAACATTAGGCCATTCATCATGAGGCGCGGTTATGCAAGATGAAACAAAACTGTAGGAATATATAAACAAACAACGGGGAGGGTAACTGAATTACAGAGCTTTTTCATAAGTTGCCAGAAGATGACTTCAGTGCATGCGATCAATCACACGGGCCTTAAGTGGCAAATTTCAAAGCCTCGATGAAATTACTTAGGAGCAAGAGCAGGGGGTTTTCTTTCAGGGCGAATCTCACATTCTATTCCTTCAAAATATGCCCCGAGCCCAACACACACAGAGAGAGAGAGAGAGACAGAGAGAGAGAGAGAGAGAGAGAGAGAGAGAGAGAGAGAGAGAGAGAGAGAGAGAGAGAGAGAGAGAGAGAGAGAGAGAGAGAGAGAGAGAGAGAGAGAGAGAGAGAGAGAGAGAGAGAGAGAGAGAGAGAGAGAGAGAGAGAGAGAGAGAGAGAGAGAGAGAGAGAGAGAGAGAGAGAGAGAGAGAGAATCAATGGCCCTGCTCTCCACAGCAAAGGATTTAATCATCAGACTGATACATTCAGTTGTAGTTGTTCATATGAAGTCTGCAGGGAGTATATACATTTTGAGCATGCCTGAATAACTGCATACATCCCTTTCCCCACAGGCTATTGTGTGGCTGGTGTCGTCAGGCTGATGTCTGGATCGTTGCCTGGCTCCCCAGCAGAGATGCTGATCTGGTGGAGGCTCAACAGGGCAGTCCACGGGGACGCGGCTTCACGGGAACAATCAATAACCACAAGTGACATGTGCCAAGTGTATTATGTCCGCGGCTTCATTGAGCTTATTTATTTTGTGCCTGTCGGCTTCAATCAAAGCCAGTTAAGGCACACGGGGCGGCCTGATGGAGGGGGACACTTGTATTGGAACGGGTTTGGCACGCGTGTGTAATTTTAAGTCTGGGAGGAAACAGCTCAGCAGTGAGAGAAAGGTGATGGGGTCAATGAGTGTGACTGAAAAGTATGACATGTACCTTTGCATGATAGCTAGTGTTGAACTTTATATCAACCATGTGAACGGACACCAAACTCTTTTGTTTTTGTGGCATAAGAGCATATTTGGCGATGTTCTCACACACACATGCACACACTCACCCACACTCTGAAATGTTGGGAGGTCCCTCAGTGCTGCGGTCTTCATCATCATCGCCAGTAGTCTTCGCCCCCAGCAGCAGTGTACAGCCAAGCTCGGACCGTGTCTGTCCACAGGCCTCCGAGCTGGGCCCCGGCTCTGGCTCTGGCCCTGAGCTGCTGGTCTGGGGGATGGTGTACACCTTGGACGAGTCAGCGGATATACAGTATCTGGCCCCACGGGCGAGGGGACTGCCAGAGTGGTGTGAGCCACTGATCGGACAGCAAAAAAAGCATAATGTAACTCAAAAAATGACGAGGAAATGATGGCATTCAAAATGAGGTAACAAAACAAACAACGAAACAAAGTGGTGATTAAAAGTATATAAAAGCATTAACAATGAAAAATGAGAGAGTCTTCCAGTAATGCAGTGACGTCCCATGTTGAGAAACGGTGATGATTTCTGAAGCTGATTGCTGCTGTCGGCTTCGACGGGGGTGACATTATTTTCTCCACACACGCGTATTCCAGCTAGTTCACCTCTAACCTACATTGGAATATGACTCACATCCAGTCTCTCATGTGACTGTTCCCGTTGAACTTTGTCCTTTCACTATTTAGTCAAATATCAACTGACAAACTGGATTAAAGGGTCAGTGCATTCAAATCCCAGACACATGTTTCCACTTCCTCCCAGTGGTTTCTATCCAATTTGTAACATTAAGGTGACATTTCAGTTTCAAACCTTTTTTTGTTTTTGTTTCTGGTTATATTTATGAACGATATAACACGCTTTCTATTTGATGCCTTTGGACTCATTTACTCACACAGTGAATTGGCATTTTGAGACAAATCTCCTTGCTAATACTAGCGAGGGTATTTCATCCATCATCCATCATTCATCAAACACTACTCGTTCTGCCTCAAATTACTGAGACTTCACTGTTGGCTTTAGGTGGTGCCTTTATACACTCATGTTTCCATATTCATGACCATCTGGGCCACACCCTCCAAAGTGTGCTCCTACTGCTTCACTGTTCAGATGACACTCAGCCGACAAAGTCCATCACATTAAAGGTGGGAAGCATCGGGGTGGTCAAGGTGATGGCATGTGCTCTTTCCTAAATTCTGAATGATATGCTGTAGTGGACAGCTCTGACACCTCCCGAACAGCTCAGTGATCTGAACAGATTGCTCCCACATAATGCTGCACGGCATAAACAAAGACATACCCGTGCTATTTCCTAAAGACAGACTGTGAGTGGCTTCGGGGCCAACCCCTCTCTGACACCCCTCCTCTCTCCCAGCTGGGCCCCAGTCTGGTGAGGAGGACTTGGACCACGGTGTGATGAACCCTACCCACAACCCCCATGTTGCTCCAGCCTGACAGCAGCCCCACCCAGCGGCTTCAGCACAGCTGGATGAGTCAGGATGCGGGTCAGGAGTGAGGGAGCACGGAAAAGGGGAAAAGGTCAACTAATAGCCTGAAACCATCCTTTTGTGCGTGTGTATGTTTAACAGATCGGATAATGGGCTGAATAGTGTGGCGGAGGTGGTGTATATATGAATGTACATTCACATGTTTGAACACAGTGGATTGTGCTCTGAGCCATATACCATGAAAAGGGTGTGGGTTTTACTCAGTGGGAAATTCAATGACCCAACACACAGATGAATTAAGTCAAGACAGAATGGAGTAATTGCCCATAGACAAGAAAAAACATCAGAGTTGCTGTGGATAATGCAACAACCACATCCAGTCTTTGTGGGCGTCTTCAGCGTTGATGCTTCCTGGCACAGAGAGAGCGCTTTCTAACATGTCAATCAAAAATTTCCCAGGGGTATTGAGTTTGACTGGATCTGGTGACTGCTGAGGCAAAAGCATATGACTCCATACCCTCTGACCATGTGTGCAAACCTCTACAATCTCCTTTTTTTAGGCATTTTTTTCTTTTAATTTGACCCTAAAACCTAAAAGAATCTGAAATTACACATTAACAGATAAAAGTTACATCTGTGCTCTACCTTGAATGTGAAGAAATCTCGCTGAGGTCCCCGATGCTGCCCTCTGTTGCGTGACTCGACATAATAGCCGAAGCGTATCCCTGCGGTAAGTACATTTTCCCGTGATCCTCCTCTGATGCCCCGTCCTCGTGGTGCTCCGACACCCAGGGGTGTCCCTGCTCCCCCATCCTGCCCTGCAGCAACACCCGGGCCCCGGGGGCCACGCAGGGATTAGTGTCAATGCCACTGTCTGTGGACGCCCCTTTGATGTAGGTGAGTCCGAGCATCTCCGGGTCCATCAAGTCTCCGGAGCCAAAGTGCTTATCATCGCTGTTGCTGGAGGCGTTGCTTGACAGAGTGTTGCTACTCGAGTGGCTGGAATTTTTATCGCCCGTCTGGTGCAAACACAGAGAGCGAGAAATGCAGTAAATCAGATGAGGCCAAACAGCAACTGCAAATTTTTTTTTGTGCATGTTTTAACATGCCTGGCACACCAGAAGGGAGGGGTCTACCCATCAGTCTACATGTTCATGTGTGTCTGACTGAAGTGACAGCCCCTAATACTTTCACTAGCTGAGATTAATAAGAAGAAATAGAAACACAATACGCTGAATGTCCCATACTTTACTCGTGACCTTTTTATTTCTGGTTTTTCAGTGAGTAAAAAAATGTTAAATTACATCAACACTGACCTCAGGGGTCATGTTTTCTTCATTATGCAACGCTTAATGCTGCTGAATTATGGAAGCAACAGAAATCACAGCGTAGAAAACGGCGAAAAAAACAGGCAATGTGCATGAGGGGATGGTTTACATTTTCATCCACTGGCCTGAGTTAATGCTGAAAGCATTGAAGGAAGTTTTAGTTGCATGGGTCTGCCTCCAGCATCAAGGAGAAAGAAAAGATAGTGAGAGAGTGCATGGGCCAAAAAAAAAGATAAATGAGATAGCGGGGACAGAGAGAAAAGGGGAGGATGAGAGAATGGAGCACTTAATATATTCAACCTTCGAGGAAAATGTGTCCTAGAAAAGTGTGAGACAACCACAAATGGTGATGAGATGAGACGCCCGATGGCAAGCTGATGAAGCCCAAGTGATAAGTGCAAAGAGCGGCAAGAGGGGACGACACCAGGCTGAACACCCCAATTGAAATGCTGATTGCTGCAAATCTCATAAACAAGGACAATCACCCTGATTCACACAGTGATGTGGGGGAAACCAGGTCTGACAGTGCAGAGTGAAGCACTGCAAACACAGCACACACACAGTCAATGCTGCATTAAACTTTCAAACGCTGTGCCCTCCAGAGCAGGTTGACAAGGATTTCCAGTACATGCTATGTGGGCAGCGTCTGTCATACTGAAATGAAAGTAGGTCAGTCATTTACCCTGGACAGCTTGTTGGGTGAGTCCTTTCCTCCTTCTCTTTGCTTCAGAGGGTTCAGGATCTTGGTGGAGGGGATGTGCCATTTGGCCTCTGTGCACCGAGACGAAAAGAGAAAAAAAGAGTTACATGCATTTGAATCAGGACTGGTTAACAACTGGTTAATCTCCTGAAAGTAGCCCCCATGTTTATAAAAGTGAGGTTAACTCTGGAGAAAGTCTAAACCCAACTGTCCAGACATTCTCCACAGTTCATGCCTGAAATTGCCTTAAGAAAACAGATTTACCTGCAGATCTGGTCCTCTCCAGAGTAGGCTCTCTCTCCCTGTGGATCTCCCCGTCACCCCCCTGGATGTCCCCTGCACGCTCATGAAGAATAGGGGAAGGACACCTGCAGAAACAAAGAGTAAATTATTATCCTTTCCTACACGACAGAGCTAGCTCCGTATTGTTTTCAGAGAGTGGCTTCCACACATTCACCGCAGCCACACAGCAATTAACTTGATCACTTAAGGTTGAATCACTTGAGCCTATAATAAAATCAAAAAGCAGCCAGACAACGCTGACGAGTGAGTTCCTTTCATTCGAATTCTCCTGCTCTCGACAAAAGGCAAATTTTTCAAAGTGGGTCTTAATTAAATCTTAAAGAGCTAATAAAGGTTACAGATGAACAGAGGCAACAGTGTCTCCTGATGTCTTCAGTATTAAACAAAGACTGTAGCTGGAGCTCAATGGGCAAGTCAGCGTGTGTGTTGTTCTGCATGGCGGCAGCTCTGATGGTGCACGGTGATCCCAGATAGTCGGGTGCACTTTTGAGGGCCTCTGACAGGGAGGCAGCGGCATTGAGCTAAGCCTCTTGTCATGGTCTGTAATCGCTTACACACAGACAGTGGTCTCTGATGGATTCTGCTCATGTTTGAGTCTCAGACTGACAGATGTTACACCTGAGCAATGCGCTGCCCTGCCAACCATTATATGAATGAAAGTGGGGGGGAAAAGAGTAGCATGTTGCAAAGAGATCCATGTTGATAAATGCTGTAAACGGGAGAACACATGGCAATTAAAAGAAGCTGTGGTGGCTACAGTCATGTTGGCAGAAGCTTCTCGAGCTCTGCCTGCTTTCTCCAGAATTGACATTTCTGTGATATTTTTAACAAAAAATTATTTTCAGCGGCCAACTCCTAAATTACAGAGTAGTTTGCTCAAATGGCATTTTAGTCACAGTAGGAGACACTGGAGGACGAGAGAAATCTTTATAATCACTTGTTATTATACTTGAGTGCTCATCCTTTCAAGATCTCCTGAACAGACAAAGAAAGATCTTCTCAAAGTAACTCCAATGAAAAATACTGCACCAGGCATGGATTTAAATTAAGACTATAATATAATGGCTATAAAAATATATGGTTTGATTTTCCGTTCATGATGTTTGAGGTGACGTTCATGTTCTGCTCAGAGAAATCTTGAACCCAAGGCTTTGGAATGACTGAAAGGAAACTTTACTAATACGTGTTAAATAAAAACAAATCAGATGCATTTAGTTCATCATCCTCCATCATTTTCTTTAATTTAATGTCTGAGTGTGGCTTTAAACCACAGTAGAAATCCTTTTAATATTTTGTTGGAATACCTGCAAAATCGATGATTTGTTCATTTCATGTGGAAAAATTGTTGTCATTTTGCAAAATTGCAAGTTCTCAGAAATAGCACCGGGGCTGATAGTAGCTGCATTTATCACTTCAGAAAACCCATAATCCTGCAGGGACTACTCATGAGGCTGTTTCGAATAAAAATGTACACTGCTGGGGAGCCATACCCGTCGTATCCAGGCTGCTGGGACCAGGTGCCGCTGCCGCAGGGTCCTGGATCACTGGAGGAGGACTGGTTACTGGGGGAGCTGCGGTAGTGCTGGTCCCCCTTGTTGCATGAGGTGACCTGGGGATTTTCAATATCCTGCATTGTCCTGCAGAAACAGTAAAACAAAAATGCTTGGGTTAATCACACTGCCACATATGATCAAAACTCGGGCTGTATATGAAACCATGTGCCGTTTATCCTAGGAGACATTATGAACTCGCTAGTTTTATTAAACAAGAGTCCAAAACTAGAAGATATACGCAGATATAAAACAAATTCCAATCAGTGATTCCTCCCTTAAGATACGAAAACAATGCAAACGTGGGTATTTTGATAAATCGATTAATAAATAGGTAAAAAGTAAGTAAGTATAGGTAAAGTGGGTCGTTCAATAACTGAAAAGTCAGTAGTTTGATCCCCAGCTCCTTCAAATTACATGTTGGCAGGACTTTAGGCAAGAAACTGATGATTAAAATTGCCTCTGATGGTGTTGTGCGTGAATATGCGTTTGTCTGAATCGGATCTTTGATTGTGTGCGAACAGTTTAATTCGGCATGAAGGGTATTGCCCAACTAGAAAAGCTTTTAATGCTAACAAAACCATTTCATTTTGGGGTAATTTTAATATTTACTCTAATCATTATAACTTTACTACTACATTACATTTTTTGTTTAATCATTATCGTTTTTTTATTTTATTTAAAATTATACATTTATTTTGATTCCAGTGGCTCCTCTTAGACAGACGTCAAAAACATTCTTTTCCTCGCTGTCTGATTTTAATGTCTATATTATTGGGTGTCAGGTCTGAGAATAGTCACTTCCTGTAAGTGCCGTGGAAAATCTCTCAAAAATGTGAGAACCGTCAGTGAGGGAGAAGGTGTCTTGTTCTCCAAAGACAAACAGAAGAGGAGATTAGTTATGGTAATAAGCCTCAGCGACTAATCCAGATGGTAGAGCCCTCAGTGTATGTGTGTGTGTGTCTGTGTGTGTGCAAAGGCAGAAGTAGCTTCTGAATGTAAGAGGATGATTGAGATTTCTGCTTTACATAAAGTTGACTCTCTTTCCGAGCTGTCGACTTGCACATGATCTGTTAAGACGTTTATCTCCACTGACTTTGACCATGATCTCAGCTCAACTCGTCCAATGTGTGTGTGTGTTATCACTGTCCTTCAGTAAGTCCTGAACCGGCTCAATACGCTAAGACAGGAGGCTTCTCTGCTTCTTCACGTGGCCGAGGCGACGGTGTGGAGTGAAAAATAAACACTGGATTTGAGTTATGTCTGCTGCCAGGGGGCCAAACACCAAATACACTGAAGAGGGTTCGGATGACCAGATGGAAATATGACTGGAATAACATAGACGGGATAGCTTTCACATTCTGTCTCTAGCTACACATTCTATACTGTTCATTTTAGCTTTGTCTTTTCCTTATATGTTTTACTTTAATAACTTGATTCCACACTTGTACAAACACATATGTGCAGATAAATCAAGCTAAAATAATCAAACTTTATTATTCCAAAACCACATTATTAACATGCTCTCAAAAGCTGACAGATTCCTAAGAGGGGCGCACCAGTAGCTCTCCTGGTTAAGTGTGTCACATGTATCAAGGTTGATTCCTCACCACAGCAGAACTGGGTTTGAATCCAGGCCAGGCCCTTTGCCACATGTCATCCCCTCTCTCTTTGCTTCCTTTCCTGTTGCTGTCAAAAAAAGGCAGCAATGCCAAAACAATTTCTTAAAATAAAAAGGAGCTGACGAATCCTTCACATCAGCCCTTTCTGCGTTGTCATCAAGTTCCCTTTGTTTCTTCCATGAGAAACTCACCCAACTGTCAGTAACTCAATCGCAGCACACATCATCAAACACCTCGACCAGATCGCTACATTTCCGCCTTGGCTGAAGTGTGAGTCTTCTCTGCCGGGGCCATGCAGGCACTTTAATGTGAACCAGCAGCAGCTGCTTCTTATTCTCTGTCTCTTCCTCCTTTAGACATATAATGTTATGTTCTCTCTGCATTGAAATAACACTTGAGGCTGCAGAGATTAGCAGTGGGTCTCGGTTGGCTGCATGCTAGGTGTCATATTTAACTGTACCAAATCTGGATTCTGCTCTATGGATCGGATGATATTTTATCTGAGCAGTAAAAACGCATGTGCCCCATGGACGAGTGGTTTGCCAATCATTTTTTCAGACACCCCCCAAGAAGAACCACCTGTTATGTTACAGAAATGTGCAATTGTATTTAAGCTGGAAGTAATTTTTCACTAATAGTTATCTAAGAGTGGATATAATTATGATTATAATTATGATTATACTTCCACTTTGAGGTGACATACAAACAAATACTTTTCCGTTTTTTTTTGGTATTCATGCCCTTATATTCACAACACATAACTTTATGACAGCTAAATCAATACATGGATTTGTATTCAAACTAAATTACCATTCCATTTCTTTAGTTGAGCCTCACCACAATCATTGCATTACAAAAGATGATTCAAATTTATTCTGCATGTCCACACAGCATGGAAAAATGCAGACATACAAGCACTAACCACATTTTTCTCCCTCAATTAAGCTTCATGTTAATATATTTTTCTAGAATATGTGACTGTAAAATATTCTATTCTACCCTCCTGGCCTCTTCAGTCTGCAATTCCTCCAGCCCCCTCCTCTACTCCCTCTCCCTCTGGGGTGCTGCATATCGTGGTCCAGGAAGAGCGCTCTCTTTGTTTCTGTAGTAATTGGATGAGATGAGCTGAGCCGTGTCAGTGTCCCCATCACCTCCTCCTCAGCAGGGTGCAGGAAGAGGGAGGGAGCGAGGAGCGGGGCGAATAAGGAGAGAGAGAGAGAGAGAGATGGGAAAAAAAGGAAGGAAGGAGAATGGAGTGCTCCAACTGCCAGGAACTCTGATTAGGCAGAGAAGGCGGCCATTATCCCAGCATAGTCAGTACAGGCAACACCAGGGGGGGTCGGTGTGACACACTGGAGAGGTTATCGGGCCTGTAGGGGGTTTCATTAGAACGAACAAATCACTGCTTTGCATGGCTGGATGGAGATGTCCAGAAGCCGAGGACAGAAAAAAAGTCATGGCTTTATCATCAAAAAAGGAGATGAAAGCTGTGAATTCATTTTACTAAAACGCTCCATTTAAACAGTATGTATGCAAATGACTGAGCAAAATAACAGACCCTTAAAGTGTTACTTTGAAGGGCTACTTAAGTGTGAGAAAGGGCGGAGAGTTCAAAGATTTCATCTCAAAAGGATTGGACCTTTTAAACATTGTGATGTTCACGCACAAGCTTTGCTCAGTAGAGCTTCTATGAAAACCCTTGTATATAGAGACTTCCAATAATGTCTTCAAAGCATAAATTTGCTCATTTGTTTAGTAAATTTTTTTGCATTGATTCTTCCCTTGGAACTATTCAGAAAGAAAATATTAATCCTGCGAGGGCGACAGAAACCATCTTCTTTTCTTATTGATGCCATCGGGACGTGAAAAGGATTTCAATAAATAAGATGAGAAAAAGTGTTTCAGACACAAATCACCAACCCCACCTCTGAGAAAGATTTAATACTCCTTTACTCAGTGCAGTATTGCTTTTATTGTGTGTTAAGCAATATAGAGCAGTGGATACAATTTCTTGAATAATGTAAAATCATAGGATTTCATGGCCTAGCGATATCTTTTCTGATGCAACCTTCCTGTAATCAGATAACTCTAAAACAAGCATCCCGTTTACCAACTAAATCGAGGGTTAAAGCAAGCAACACATGTTTTATCCTCACTTTGAAGGAGTGGGAGGTTATGATCGCAGGCTTAAAAATAAAATCTATATTCTGTAACTCACTAATTCATATGTACAACTCTGATGAGAAGAAAACCAGATGGGAGGGACAGAAAAGAATCTACCTGGACCCATCTGGCAGCTTCCTATCGAAGGAGGTGCTTCGCGGGATCCCTGCCTGGTGCTGCTGAAGGATCTGCTGGCACTGCAGGCGATCAGGGCCCTGCGTTGGTGAGCTTCGGGACAGCGCCGGACCGGCAGTCGGGGGCACGCGATGCCAGGTGGTGTTTCTCCGGAAGGGGGTCTTGTACTCGCAGGGTGTGCCCTCGCTGTCGACCTTGTACTCCACCATGGGTATGCGGTAGAGCTCGGAGCAGCCCCTGAGAGGGAGAAAGGAAGGGTGGGTGAGGAAACAAGGGTTAAAGGTCAGCGGTGAGGGAGGAAACTGTGATAGTAACATCTTACTTTAATGGTAAGTGTCTCTTACGATCACAGCATCTACAATCTCAGATCACCTCTTAAGACAACCTTAAGGGTGTCTATTTTTAAAGTACCCGCGATTAGTACATTAATCCTGGATCAAAGCATTCCACTGTAATAGAATCCATCAGTTTACAATATAACATTATTCCACTATTAGAACTTCAGTCGTATGTATATATCTACAGTTAATTCATTATTAATCATGTCAAAAAAAACTTTAGAATAAGAAGAATTGAATAGCTCATCAATAGCCATTGTAACTGTTGCATAAATCCACTGTAAAATATCAAAATTATTATAGGTAATATAAATATATCATGCTTTTACATTACATATATTATTATGGCTTCCTATATAATATTCATATTAAACTAAATGGAGAATCAAATAAAAACTTTCTGTTGCATTCATAGCCAGCTTCTTGCCACAGTACACAACCGTTGACCTGATCTCCTCAGTAAAAATTGGTGAGGAGGGGTCCCTTCTGTTACCATGACTACACCACAACACACTAATGCTGTCAGGAATATTTAGCCCGAGGCTGACATATAGAGATAGTGTCACACACATGCCTGCACACAGATAACAACAGGCACACACATGAATGTGCTCACCGAGGGCTTATGAGCACATCAGAGGTACCTGGAAAACTGTGGAAAACACTTTGCCCTGTTTAATAGAACTGAAAATCTCAGCTTGCAGTTAAATGAGATGGGGGGGGGGGGGGTCTCTCATGAGTGGCTCCACACCAGAGGCTTCGGTGTGAGGGGGGGGGGGGGTTACAGGGTGGTTGGTCAGGTTTAAACAGCGTGGGCACTCTGCTAGCTCTCCAAAAGAATCTCAAGCATGACCCCAATGATAACACTACCCTCCCCCACCAAAGTCGATTTTCCAGGATCCATTGGTTGTGGTGGTGGGGTACTGGAAAATGTGTATACTTTGCTGTGGTCCTAGGTGTACACACAGCGGAACATGAGGAGGGAGCACTGGCTGATTGCACAGGCTGTGGTGGAGGGGGCGGTAATCCCTTTCAGAGACCTTTTCATCAAACTGGGCCATGGGTGGAAGGGGCAGTGGGTGTTATAAGATCTTACTATAAGATCATTCTTCACTCGTCACATGTCTCTCACATCTGGTCAATGTCAATGCCAGGCTGGCCTCATCTATGATGAACGGCTGTCAATGGCATGTTCTACGTCCGCTACATCTCACGCTTTACATAATTCATTGGCTGTATGTAGGTAGCATGCATCGCTGGCTTGATATATGGGACAGTGAGCATAATGAGTGGCATTACAGCAACTTCCGTGAATAGAAGAGGAGTTTATCTTGTTGGCTGAAGCTACTGCAAAGCCCGTTTTCCGCTGGTCAAAAAACTCACTCACACCCTCTAACTTCTTGCTTTTTATATGTAATGGGAGAGGAGTCAATCCTCTTTTAAAGCGGGTTTACCCACATTTAACAAAAAACAGCGTATATCTGCAAATTTTGGAGTAAAAAAGGTATCAATGTACTATGACCTCATATATAACAGATTTTACAGATAAGATGATTATATTGTTATTCTAATTGTCTTCCGTGAGGGTTTTCAATAACTTTATGTTCATTTCACAGGAAAAGGATGCTAACAAGAGTGTTAAATCCTTGAATATTGGTCCATTAGTTTAAACAAGACTGCTAACCCACTCATTACCTTGATTAACTGTGAGTGTGTGTGTGTGTGTGTGTGCTTGTGTGTAGGTGGTCATACCAGGTTGCCACACATCATTAATCTCTGAATAGGCTAAACCTTGCTAACAGCTTGTCAACAGGAAAGGTCTCAGCTGTTGCCTCTCGCTGTGCTTTTTGCATCAGAAGGACTAAGAACTGACAAAATTAATTTCTCTTATGATCCAATGTTTTCCTCCCAGTTCCACACAAGCTTAGCTGGAGGTGGAAACGCCAACATCCTTTTGAATTTATGTGGAACGTGCTTCTTGCTGGTAACATATATGGTGGTGACTAAGCCTCAGTGTATAAATCATGGAGAAAACAGCAGGAAGCCTGTGTTTGGTCAACAGTTAAACCTGAGCTGAGGCTGGTGGCGGATGAGACACTGTTAGAACCAGTCAGCCAGCCATGAGGAGAGTATGTTTCCTCTTGATTCCACCAAGAGCTGCTGTTGCACTCTTCAAACTCAGTGGGAGGCGATATAAATTATACCACACTGGCCTACATAAGATTGTAGAGAAAATAACTTCTACAGCTTCAAACTAACATCCAGTCAACTAAAAATACAGAATTAGCCACTGGGGGCAGTGTTCATTATTTTGGAGTCTACTGCTGTATCTGGTATCCGGGCTGAGACTTGGACCTCTGTTAGTCTTACGCTGTTCGGAGTCCGATGAGTTTCTTTTATCATACAAGTCGAACGTTATGCTACACAATACTCAAAACAGTTACACTTTATGAAGATGCTTTAGGTCAAGATGACATTTTGGTTAATATCTGTCAATATGGACTGTCTACCTGCAGGCCACCACAGCCTGCTCATTGTTTGGTCAAACTACAGAAAAAACAGCACCAACAACTTTTCCTTTGCCTACAGATTCTGTATATTTACAAGCAGAATTTGTTTATAGAGATAAGTAACATGACTAAAAGAGAACAAGGAGTTCAGCTCAGTTAGTGGCCTGTTATAGGTGAACAATCAGCTCCTTCAGCCATTGTCTCTTAACGAATTACAATAGATCAGTGTGACAACAGGACCTTAGACCTCGGTCAGAGAGCTGTCACTCTAATGACATGGCCAGCGACCGAGGGACGTGCTAATCCATTCCCACAGTCAGAGTCCATGCCACAGTAAAGAGCTGCAGAGGTTGTGACCTCCGCCAGCCCTTTGCAGACTATTGTCAAGAGTTTCATGAAATAATGTGTGGTTCTCCCAAATGTGCATAGGTTTGGGGGAAAAAGCAAGAAAACTTTTTCTAGTGATTTCTTTGCAAACTGATCTAAAGGAAATAGGCTCCTGTGCATAACGTGATGGGATTAGGGTGAGCAATTTGTGATGCAGACTCTCTGAGTTTTGGTTTAGTGGCGCTCTCTTTCACAGGGTGTTGGCATGGGAAGTGAGAATTCCAGCTAAACTTTGGTCCAGATGAGAATCCATGATGACAAGTCTGATGACACTTCAAAGCAAAGGTCACAAGTGGCCTTCTAAGTGTCACAGGCAATACCCATTATCAGCAGGGGTCTGGTGCAAGTTGAATCCATTTAGATTCAGGTTAGCCACCATCTCAAACTTAAATCTTAGCGATCAAAACCTAACAACCTTGTTTGTGTTGATGTTTCTGTGTCTTGTAGTAATCATTCATTTTAGTCCATATTGTACAGATCCCTTTGTTTACACTAACATCTCTGATGACCATATACCAAAACATACAATCAGTGCCATGTTCTGTGCATTGCATTCCGGTTTCAAAAGGGCTAATCTTGTTCATCCTTTTCTCATTAGTTTGAGCCAAGGCTAACATGTTGAACTTGTTTAAAACCTTTCAGAGTGATGATGGAAAAGCCTCTGGTATTGCACTGGGCTAAAAACCACATCCTGCCTCCAGTGTAAATAGATTCAATACTAGGTAAAGCTAATATTAGAGCCATATAGTCTGGCTATAGACTGAGAGAGCTGGGGAAAACAGTTTAAGATATAAACAGCTTCAGGAGGTTTGCCACAAAACAGTGCTACACATTCATTCAGCATAATCTTAGCATCCGGATGAGCCCATCAGTCCTCAATGAATCGCAAACTTTATGGGATAAATAATTTGTATCAACTATGTATCAACAGAGAAGAGGAAACACTCTCCCTCCAGCCCCTGCATGTGCTTATGAAAACATTTTTGCTTGTCAAAGTAGCAGTATGGAGCCAGGGTGCATTGTCTGGAGGTCATGAGACTCTTGTCCATTGTTGTTAGACTAACCCCCATCTCTCTGGCCACGGGGGACTGACTGGGGCCTTCTGGCCCCTGCAGAATTCCTTTCCTTTGAGATAATAGTGGAGAAACTGAAGCACTTATTGTTGACTGCAGCACTTTAGCGACTCAAAGACGCAGGAGCGAAAAGAGTTGAGGGTCCTCGAGATTCTTCACCCAACCTCCCACCTCTAAGTATATTGGAGCTATGGTTGAAAATTTTGCAGGCCCCTTGGAGCGTTTGGTTCCCATGGGTCGACGATGAGTAGGGCCAGTAGGGCTCAACGTCAGACACCAGTATGGTTCTCTTCTATAATACCTACTAATCTGCCACATGCATCTGTTAGCATACGCCATATATGGGTCAAGCTCAGTCCATCATACATCGCACAGCCCATTATGGACAAACACCAAAACAGAGCATAGGTTTGGGCACAGTGCTTTGCAGAATGTTATTTTTTAACTCTTTTATTGGCAGTCTCAAGAACCTTAACAGGCTTCAGTTGTGTCACTCAAATCAAGCCAGATGTCTTTCACTGGCACAGAGACTCTTTTACCAAATACTGTCACCACATCTGCAGGGAGCAGGACATGTGTGTCACCACAGAACCAGTTTTGGAAGATGCTTGTTTTGTTCTGCTTTCTCCTTCCCTGCACTGCGATTATGTTTGTATCATCATGTATCATCACAGATCGTGGTAAGAGGATTAGAAGTCGGTTCAGCCAGAGAGGCCTCTGTGTTGGATTTACAAACGAGGCATGTTAGCCCGCCATCTGGGAGAGCAAATATGTTACTCCTCTTGGTGCCAAACCAGAGCGCAAAGTTGAAACACAGTTAAATATGCGACGACTATTCAGTCTTTGACACATATACATATATATGTATATACACACAGCTGTTTAAGATTGTATCATCCAGAATATTTAGCAAGGATTACATTTAAATTATAATAAACAAATATGCATTCGACCTAATCTTATAGACACAGATTTCAGCTAATTTACCCACCAGTGAAATATCAAAATGCACATTTGTGATTCATTAATTGTTGCCGTCTATAGGCTTTTCATATAAGTGATAACCAACAGGGAATGGGATTAAGTGAAGGTTTGGTCTCTGCACACTGATGTCCGTGAGAAAGTGGGATCAGCATTTGCTGCTTCACAAGTCTGTGGGCCAAGAGCACAAGCAAAACAAAGCTGCTGAAAGTGTGAGTGTGAACAAGTGATGGATCTGATTTCACACACAAAACAAGCAGATGTGCTTTCAGAACAAGCATCTTACACAGAACTTCATCTCTTCCCACAAAAGATTGTTTAAAATATTCCCTTTTTCTTTATTACAGGGCGACGGAAACACTCCCATCCTCGTTGATGAGTGGAAGATTGGGTGAGGTTACAAAGAAGCAATCTGCAAATTTGAGCTGTCATACAATGGCAGCAAGAGCTGAGCCATTAATCAAAAAGCTCCTCTCATTATCATTAGGGAGAAATGCTGACTGTCCATGTCTGCGTGACTCCACAGCCGCTGCTGGAGTTTTCTCCCCGCGACAAAGCCACATCAATACAAAGAGCGTCTCTTCTCCAGAGAAATCTGAAAGAACAACATCAGCCCTGCTGCAGCAAAAACAGTATGTAAGCATTTCTTTATGCTAATCAGCTCAAATATGAGAGCAAATGTCAAACTAATATACTCCAGCTGCATGGAAAAATGAGACAAGCGCCACTTCACACATTTTTGAGGAGCACCTGCTTCTGTCTCACAAACCGCAGCAGAACAGCCTCAACTCAATGACAATAGTAAGTCGGCAAGTGTGTTTAGACTATATCCATTCTACCATGCTTGAGTTAGAAAATAAAAAAATATATTCTGATACGCCAGCTGTCCAGAGTTTAAAAGCATATAAAATGGAAATGTTTAGAAACACTGCTGGCCCCATTTTTGTTTAAAACTATGGGGCAGCGTTTCAGTTTGGACGGGCAGAAACAGAGATGTTTGAAAACAATGTCGTGGACATTCACAACAGAGTATTTTTGAACATGACATAACCTTCCCTGATTGGCCAGGCTCCGGTAACAGGACTACCTTCCCCCAAAAAAACAAAAAACTACATGAGCCTCTGCAACCAGTGTAGAACACAATAACTTACAAGCGTTGCTTCTTTAGCAATCAGCTGTTGTGCAGTTCAATTCTGCAATTTTCAACAATATAATTGCTTTTATGTGGAGGAGACAAGCTTACTATTCAAGCAATCTGTGTGCAAAGGCACATGCATGGGCAGTGTACACACTCCTGCGGATAGAGATTTTTAGTTTGTTTTGAAATAACTTTTTTTTTTTTTTAAGCTTTAGTCTGTAGTCTAAGTATTTAGGTAAAAATAAGAGAAGGGAGAGGATTTACCTTCGTGGGGTTCCGTCTTCATGAGGTTGGATAATGACCACTTTGACAGCGAGGGAGGTGCGCAGCAGGTCAATCATTTGCTCATGAGAGAGAGTAGCAACGGCCACCTTGCAGATCTCCACCAGTCGGCTGCCCTGCCTCAGGCCTGCCTTCCAGGCAAAGCCAAAGGGCTCCACGTCGGCCACGATGCCCTCAAAGTTTACGTGGAAACCAAGCTGGCCGAGGCTGTTCCGACGCAAAGTTATATCTGATGTTTCACAGCCTCTGGTAGTGATCTGGAAGAAAAAAATATAAACATTTGTACCAAAAAGGGAAATTTTTCTCTGGATTGCACTGATTCTGACATAAAGACAACAATACTTCACAAAGACTTTGGTAGAAAACAAAGTGTAAACATAAAATAGGCAGTAACCATACACACTCATGCTGAGACAACAGTGAGTGAGCCTAATATCCCTTAAAAGGATCCTTCTAAGTCAAGTATCAAAGCAATGGGCTTCCACAGTGTACAGTTTGGATCTTTTTTTAATGGATGTGTGGGATGAACCACTTAAGTGTCAACACACCCAGGAATAATATTATTAGAGCATTTAGAGCCTAGTGAAAATCCTCTCCTTAGACTCAAATGGTTTGTTTGGCTCATTCAAAGAAACCCTTCAAAATAGAAGTTAATGAGAGGGTACATCACAGAGCTAACGCTTCAGTCCCCCAAAAAATCTACAGAGACAGCTAAAAACCTACACACACTGCTCAAAATAGACACCTGTTTCTTTGGACACTAGCTACAGTAGCTCTGCGGGTGCTGCTTGGGGGAATTAGGATCTAAGTGGCCCCTGATACATGGACCTGTCTACAGATCTGAGTCTATTAGTCAGAATTAATGACTTGGAAAGACCTTGAGAGCAACGTTTGTACAGAAACATATCAACTGGCAGCTTCTGACAATCTCCTCCACCTCTTGTTCTCTGAATTCTGCCAGAGACTTCACCCATGAGTACTTGGTGGACAGGCTCTGCTTGGTTTGTTGTGTTCTTGGATGAAAAGCCCTAAAGTAGTTTTTTTTTTTTTCCCCAATCGTGGACAAATTGAGCTGCTCGCTTTGCTCAGGGGAGGCCTGGCCTAATCTTCTGCTTTAATGTAATCCAGGTTCAGCTGAAGTTCAGGCATTGCTCTTGCTTCAGTTAAAGACATAACCACAGACGTGAGCAGAGATACAAACACACGCAGCTGTAGCCTATGTTCACCAAAGTGACATGAAGAGACTGAGCCTATAAATAGGCCGTGCTGCAGTTTACGTACACAGCAGAGCTGGACCTCTACTTTTTTTGCGACAAGCACTAAAAAAAAGTACATCCAATGAGCTTTAATCACCCTTCAGATTAGTCTTGGTTCAGTTGTGGGTGACTGCCTCCATTTGCCTCAGAGTGGCAGCTGGCTTCAGGGACACATTAACTCAGTCTACGGCCTGTCAACACTTCAACAGATTCTCACACCGGCAGAAATCCTATCCCACTGTGTGACGAGGGACCCGAGACAACCATGATGGACTGTCACGCATTGACTACCAATAAGAGATAATCCCAAAACTCATCCTGTAATTAGTTCAATTACGGTCTCAACCTCAGTTTTGTTATAAATACTGACCTGAAAATCCAGTTTTCAAACCAGAGGAGTTAGGACGACAGACTAAACAATCACTCTGCTTGAAGCATCAAGGTCAAGAGAACCCAGAGATGTGACGTCTGAATGCTCTCCAGGGGCAGAGTCTGGGTGTAAATGGCCTGTGTGAGGACGACATCGTCCTGGGTATTAGGGTCCATGAATCAAACTGCCCTTTCTTAGAAATCCATTAGGCTAAATAATGGCTTTCTAAATGCCTTCATCAGGAACCTTTATCCAGTCCAAGCACAAAATTAATGTTCCCAGGTTCTGCTCCGAGTGGTCCGAATCCATAACGGCTGAATATATCGGGACACTCATTATCTAACAGGAGGGACTTGTGGCCTGTAAAGTTATTTTGATGGGGAAGGTGACACATGTGGGTGTCCAAACGGAGCCCAATCATGGGCTCTAACAAATGGTGACATAAAACTACAACACTGCCCTAAAGAAACAAAGAGTGTCAGCCTCAGTCGTCTGGTGTCACTTAGAGTTTATGGCATTGATCCTCAGCGAGAGATCTGGGTCAGAAGTAGCTTTGACAGTAAATTATCAATATCTAAATCCGAGACAGTCCTTGCTAATGTGTTGTGTTTTTGGTGAGTAGGAGAAGAAATAGAGCAAGTCATTTGGGTCAGCAATTACTGTAAAACCACAAAATATAAAAGATCAGGCCGCCCTTGTGTCATTGTATATTGAATACACTTGGCATTTCAACTGTTAGTTGGACAAAACAAGTAAATATGAGGTGTCACTAGGTATTTATTTTGTTTTCTGGCTGTCTGTCCATATGTCCGTCTGATTCTCGAGTATATGATATCTCAGGTACAACTTAAGGGAATGTTTTTAAAGTCACTTGGACTCAGTTATAAACTGACTAGATTATAGTGGTCAAACAGCCCTGGTCAAAGTTATAGTGACCTCTATTATTCAGGACGAGCAGTCAGGAGCAGAAGAGGAGATTGTCTGTGCTCTATGCAACTCGATTTGTTGGCAGTGTATAACCAAAAGGCAGTTTTAATTAGAGTCATCATTATTAACTTAATGTAATACCTTTGTGAGCTGTTAATAATTATTCAGTTTGCAGAAAAACTGAATAATTATATATGTATATATATATACACAAAATGGAGGAGAGTGGCTTCACTTTGACTTTGTTCTGGAAACAAAACAAAAGAAAAAAGCAGCATATGAGGCAGCAACCGAGCCAAGATGACTTGTCTCAAAAGCTGAACACGCGGCCACCCAGCTCAGCAGCACCCTGGAGAGCTTTATCACAAAGCTTTTAGCTGTGCTCCCACCTTCGGCTCCTCGGTGGGTTACAGTGGACAATCTCTTCATTTTGCTTCACATTACATCACAGGTCCGGCAGCCTGTAAATCCCAGCAATGAAACATGATTCGAGTCAACGTCTGGGTTTAGAAAAACACATGCACACCTGAATGCGCAATCGGCTCATACACTGAGGACTAGCAACAGCCACCAATTTGTTAATACTTATTCTGAGCTTCTCCTGTTAAATATCCCTCACAAATCCCGTGGGTAAGTGGACAGTAAATGTGAGAGGAGATTTGCATAAAGAATGAGGAAGTGATGTCCTTTGGCTAATCATAAATGATAATATATCCTGCTCTGTCCTTTCTTATGATGAGCGGTGAAGACACTGAATGACATCCGTGTCCTTCATAGATTAATTATGGTAAATAATTCCACAGCATCTAGTTGTTTTTGAGGCGGTTGGGATATCCAGGACTTTAGTGCTCACCTGAATACAATTTTTTTTAAGCCTGCCTAAAAGTAGTTTGTATCAAAATGGGGTAATGAAAAAACATGCAATTATCTCCGCCTGTCCTTTTCCTAAGAAGAATGACATTCTTGCTCGGGTGTTTAGCAGGAAATTGATTGTTATTATCATGTCATTGGCTGCAATAGTGTTTTTCTGGCTGGGGTTTGCTGGAAATTTGAGGGCTGCAAAAGAGGGACTGTAAGGGATAAGTGGATGAGAGTGTGCAGGCGGGCAGGCAGTAATAAGGTCATGCACAGCTCAGGTTCGGATTTTGGGATTCAACCTCAATATTATTTATACGGTAAAAAGGGTTGCCTGATGAAAAGTTCAGTAAACAAACGGTGGACACACCAAAACAAGCCTTGATGATTGGAACAAGGCATTGGTTGAGCCTCCGGACAGAGGAGCAAGATGTTTATTTTTTCTAAAGGTCAAGATGCCTATACCACGAGGCAGTCTTACAAAATGGGGAAAAGAGGGCTTGGACTAAATGGGTAGATCTCAATTGGAGTGAAGAAGTCTTGAGGTCAAATGTCCTCTATTCTTAGTCTGTCAGACCCAAATAATGTGTCTGCTTTTTCTCTCCTCCACATCGAAACTGGGTTAGTGTCCTGTTTAAGCTGCCTCCTCCTGTACCTGCCTCCAAACAACACAAGCATAGCCTAAAATCACATCATTGCTAATCTTTAATTCCAATAAATGTGCCGCCTGCTGCAGGGGACAGCTCCGGCTTTGATTTTTTGATGACAGTGTTGTGATGTTTCGTAATGGTTTGTCCTGATGAGGCGAGGGGCAACATTTAAATCTGTGTGACCTAAACGGCTGAATGACCGCTGAACAAAAGAAAGCCAACGGAAACAACAGGAGGTCTATAATCCTCTCTGGACCCTGTAGATCTCACTGCACAGTTTCACATTCAAATGACACTCCTGTCCCCGTGTGAAACAGACAGGACCAGCTGAACTGGACGAACAAGTGAGGGAAACAAGGGAATGTTGGGAAAAATTCTAAAAGCCAGAGTCTTGCATTGTTTAGGGAAAAAAAGGCAGTGAAACAAACAGAAGGGAAGAAAATAATAAAACAGCAGAAGCTCAGGGCACATGAGAGTTGACAGGATGCACGTAGGTTAAGTAAGCAGCGGTTCTGCAGACTTAATGATGAAAATAAAGTAACAATGTTTGTGGAAAGTTGTAAAGCTACAATGGCAGGAGAAGCATTTGCAGAATGTATTGTATCACCACAGAGGGACCGCAACTATCCTAAAGTTACCAGGCTGACTGCACCATTTAAAGCAAAAGAGGTCATTTTTCATTTATAAGCCATGCAGCTAATGAGTTTTAGACTTAGAGGGATATTGTGATGACAGACTACTGTTCCCCGTCTCATGAAATCACTTTTTGGGTAAAATACACTGGGGAACTCCTTTTTAAAACAAAGCAAGGGTGTATCTTTCTCATTCTTAGATATTAGTACTGAAACTACTACCAAGAGGTTCTTATATATTAAAAAAAGTTATAATCAATGTTCAACAAAGCTGCACCAGCAAAACTAGAGCACTTAAATTGTGCATCTGCCAAGGGGCCGATATATCCTAATGTAAAGAAAGTGATATAAAAAATTCTTGAATCAGCCCTTTTTGCTGGGATCATGCCAAAAGTTAATAAGTTATTTTCTGGTCCATGTCCCATCCTTCCACCAAGTTTTGTGGAAATCATTTTAGCAGTTTTTGCATAATCCTGCAACCAACCAACCAACCAACCAACCAACAGACAGGGGGGGGAAACATAACCTCCTTGGCGGAGAACAATTGTGTTGTCTTGTCATTTACAAAACCGGTGACCAGACTGAGAAACAGGAGACACAAACAAACAAACTTAACAGCATTTAAATAAACTGGATATCAAACTAAGAAGCAACCCTCAATTAACCAAACACAGTGCAAACAGAGAGAACAGAGGGGGGCGATGTTTGAAAACTGATTATCAGTCTTTTGTTCTGTGAAATCTCTTTGTGTGGTATTATTTGATACAAGCGCTGAAGACACTGTGCTACAAAAGCCCCTGCTAGTCTTTAATCCAGCAGACATTAAGACTTAAAGATGAGAGAGATTATAATAATTGAGCCTTCAAGGGTCTTACCTCTAGTCTTTGCACCATTTCCCTGATGTCTTCTCCACAGTTGTCGTGTGCAGACAGCATGACACACTCCCCGCGCTCATAGAAGATCTTAATGCTCATAATCCCTGAGGTCCATCCGATGACGTCGCGACAGGAGCAGTTGAAAACCACGTTTCTCGACTCCTCCTCAATGAGGACGATGAACTCGTTGGATATGCCGAGCAAGCAGTCCACATCCATCAATTGGCCGAAGTCCCGGGTGCGGACACTCCAGGTGATGGCCCCCACGCTGAACAGGTGTGCGTCCTTCCTTGGTTTCACCTTCTCCTTCTTCTTAGCTCCGAGGGTGATGAAGCTGAATTTGACAGCAGAGTCAATAGTGGCAGTGCTAACGAAGTTCTCCGCCAGGTCCTTCAGGTACTCCTGCCTTGTACGAGTCGCCATGGCTCGGAACTTCTCCGACTTGTGTGCGGCATTTTCTCCATTGATGACCTTGGCGAGCAGGAAGTCCCTGAAAACTGCTGACTTTGGGAACGTTACAGACTTGGGAATAGGGGGGCCGAAAGGAGGCACGTCTTTTGACCTGGAGACAGAGACACTGGAAACAGGGCAGAACCAATAAATCAAAATGAATTGGTAACATTAAAGAGAAACTGTAAAGAAGTGAGAGCGTATTGAGTTATGTGTATAATGAGCAGCCATTTGATGTGTTGAAATTACAGTATATGGCTTGAGAGAAATTATTTCTAGTGGAAAGAGCCAGAGCAGCACAGACTAATCTCGCTCTGTTCAGCGAATGCTATGTTATTAAGAAGCGTCGTCATGACTTCAGAAACACTCGAGTTGAGTCGTAAGTCATCATTTCAAGGTGTCTCTGAAGATAATAACTGTATCATCACTGAACAGATCAAACAGCACTCCAGACTCCTGCTTATTACTATAAAGTCCTGACAGAAACCACAGAAAGCACTGAGCAGGCTATTATTATTATAACTCTTTCAAATTAAGTGCTGCTAAAAGTTCATGAAGAGCCATTTGGCATGAAGACACTTATGCAAAACTCATCAAAAGATAAACACATTTCCCTAAATTGTCTTAAGGATATTAGTGCGACTCTTATGCTGTGGTGAGGTTCACTTCTACTTTGCGGTTTTGACTCGATGACACCAAATTCAAATATTGCATTTCGACCCTATTCTTCCTCTCCTGGATCTTTGTCAGCTTACATAGCAGAAATAGCTTAGAGAGAGTCTTGCAGGCGTGTGGTGAATGCTTGTCCTATTTACCTGTAGCAGACGTTTTCAGTGCAGGGGTTGTGGACTTTGACGATGACAAACACATGTTGGAAATGAGAGCGGATGCTTTTTGGAGTGAAAGGAAGGGCCCCGGGCTCCTGGAACACTATGGTGACGATATCATTGCCAATGTGCCTCTTCCTTAATAACTGTAAAAAAAAAAAAAAGGAAGAAAAGGAGTCAAATAAAGGATGTCAGAAAAATCATAAAGGGTGGATACTGTTGTATAGATCAAGAGTGGAAGGTTGTAAGATCAAATTTATTGAAATGAGAATAAAAAAAACATATTGTAGGCCGTGATCACACCTGGCATTAAGATCTGACCTGAGAGAACTTACGACTTAGTTGTGTCTAATGACAATGTTTTTGTGTGTCAGCGTGAGAGAGCTCTACTTAGCACTGACCACATCTGAATGGAGTCATACAAGCAAAAGGGGGAACAAACACAAGCTCAGGTGAAGTCAGTTGTCTCTGAGACTGATCTGTGTGTTAATGTATAGTCTGTGTCATCTGTAGAAGCATCACAAGCAGCAAAACAATTCTCTACAAAGCTTTCGTGCAGGTTTTTTTTTCATTGACCACAACATCAGTTTTTTACCTGAAATGTTCCATCCAAAATCAGGATAAAAGGCTTTTGGGGCAGAGGAGATTTTAGGCCTTTTGGATGAAGGAGACATATTCTCCCAAACTCAATTTAGCCTGCTTGTATTGTGCAGATAGTTAACCTCATTCTCTGGCTGGAATAAAGTTGTCAATGAGGGTCAGCGAGAGCCAAAAACGGGCAGGATTAGAGGGTATAGAGGTGAATTGGGAAGGATGAAGAGATGAGTGGGGCTGGCTCTGCTTAGGTCTAGTGGAAGATTACCCCTGTGGATTAAATTAAACTATCCCACTTCATGGAACAGTATTGAAGTAGAAAAGAAAGGAGAAAGAACCCCCCCCCGCCCCCAAATCCTGCAAACCATACGCAGAGGGCAGATTAGGTCTTTTGAGAGGTTCAATGAGGATACCGCCTGATTCCACATGGTCACTTCCCCATTCTTCTGTATATACGTCTGAAGGGTTGTGCCCAAACTTCTCATTATGGGGTCAAAAAGTACTTCAATACAAGCGGAGCAGAGACTGAGATAAACCTCAGTATTCGCAACTTTATCAGGCCATCGCTCGCCAGTCCACCGCACATCCACTTAATTCTACTTGTTAGTGCAGACAGAAACAGTGCCCCATCTAATACCTCATCGGATCCAGCCCCTTGGGATGCATTGATTAAAATCCTACTATTGGGTACCGTTACCATAGCAATTCTCGTGCTGTCTACTGATAGGTCGTTACCGTGGCAAAATGAGCCGCTGGGGAAGATTGGCAGGAGACGGGGTAGAAGATATCCTAAAAGGAAGCTGCTCAGGGACTTATTAACTCCATTAGTGACCGGCTCACTAATCAGAAAAGCAAACATAGCGGCCTGTTGGAGAGGATGTGGAGCCAAGTGTAGAGTTTACTGACCTGCTGTCTGTTGTTGGGCGTGTAGGGGAGCATGGTGGACACGTGAAACATCAGCTCGTAGTCCTTATAGGTGGTGTACAGAGAGTGAATGCCTGTGGAGTCGGCTGCAACACAGGAAAGAGGGTAGTTATGGTCTCAGGCCTACTACAAAAGGCTGTTGTTTTACACGTGCAGATGATGCAATCAAATAGAAATGATTCAGATATATAGGCTTTAAAGAAATATTACAGCTGCCAAAAAGCGAGCAAAGCAGAGCATCTGCACACAGCAGGATTAAAAGTGCGTGGGCTTGCTATTTTTGAATGTTTAGTTTGGTGTCTGTGTGATGTATGCTTTATCTTACTCTTGTTATCCAGCTGGGCCCTGTACTTGGTGAAGCCCTTCAGCCGCACCCTCTGGCCGAGCAGATCCAAGAACTCCTCGAGCGCCGGGCCCGCACTCTCGTTGTTGTACATCTCCTCCTCTGTGCTCTGGCCCGCCTTGCAGTAGAGCACCCCCACCTTGTGCTGGAAGCTTAGCTGGAACGAGAAGCACACGCAGACACTCGGCGAGTAAGTATCATTTTCTGTTGCCTGAGATATATTACGTGCCACACTCATAGATACTGTACATTATGCACTCAGAGCATGCGAGGGCCCACTTTCCATCAAGTCACAGCTAATGTGAAGGCATTCATAAGCCTTCTAGGAGAGAGAGAGGTGAAATTCGCCTTTATGCAACCAGGCTGTGAACTCTAAGGAGCTTGAAGCAGGGCATAAATCAGGCCAAGCTAATAGCAGCTACTTAAGAGCAGCTGTAGAGAAATGAGGGAGTGAATTACAGAGATATAACAGGATTCCTTTGGTTTATGGTAGAAAACTCATAAACTGCAGGCAACAAAACTTTAATCCTTGCAAAAAAAAGACATCCTCGAGCAATGCCTTTGTTTGGCTAAGTCCTCACAGAATGGCAATAACGCTGCTCTCACAACTACCCCACTAATACAAGTAATTCTCAATAAAAACTCAGAGAATTCATATTACTCTAGTATTCATAGACAAATATCAGAAAACCAAATATCACGGCTTTCCACATCAAGAATTAATATTATGCAGCACAGACAGGTCTGATGTGAACTCTACTCGTTAAGAACAGGAAGAAATAAAACATCCCAAGTGATTCTTCTTGCACGGTGAAAGCAGAATCCCTCTCCACCGGCATCAATCTTTTATTTATGGCATTTATGGCTTATAGCTCACTGATGCTGGCCAGGAAAGAAAAAAGAGTCAAAGGAGAAAAAACAGATGAAAAAATAGCCCCCTGCGTTTAGCACCTGTTACCCAATATTCACAGCTGAGGACAGCACCTTGATCTTGACCCAGGGTCAACGTGTCAAAGCGGCAAGATGAAACGGGTCCCTCTCCATGTGAAAGTCAATGAATGGCCTGTATACTGAAACAAATGAATTGGCTTTTACCTCCGTTACAGGTTATCAGTTCCCGGTGCGCTCCTGACACTGTTGTCATGGTGACTTCCCCCTCTCAGGCAATGTGCACGGCACTAAAGCTCCCACGGTGCAGCAAAGCTATTATACCATCAAGCCAGGTGGAAATGGCATGATGTGCAATGATGTGGTCTTCCATTTTTTATCCCGCATTATAGGGGCTCACTTAACCTGCTGCACCTCTTAACAGACTGGCCGACGGCAAGGACAATCGCATTGCCCTTTGGTTGGGAATTTGTCGCTGCCTCAGAAAAGTGCAAGCACACCAGGGCACACAACACATATACCGATGAGTAATGCTCCTGAGGTGAGGCTGAGTCTGGAACCGGCTTTGATGTCTTTTCAGGTGGCATCAGCTTCTAAAAAAGGTAGAGCAGCCATAAAAAAAGCCCTTTTAACAGATGTGCCATTAACTAAATTTTCTGCTTGGAACAAAACTGAGCAGAATTTGCTAGAAAGCAGTATTTTCTTTCTGTTAATATATTTTCCTCCCATTTGACCTCTCTCTTTATCCATTGATGCACTGCTGCAGGGTGTTGGAAAACTATTTGCATCTTCCCTCTTTAAAAAACATTAAAAAAATAAATTCAAAGATGGAAAAACACTAAATTGGTTGGGAGAGAGAAATGAGGACAGTGTTCCCCCAGGAGAAAGCTGGGACGCACCTGAGGGATACAGCAGTGTCCTGGCATAGCACACAACATCACAATGACATCTGTCCGCACTGCAGTGTCCCAATGCAGCAAAAAATTCAAACGTGGCTCCCAAATCCTCCTGGCTACAATCACACCGCACGACCACACACAAAGAGTCTATCCCTGCTTTCGGGTCAGGAACGAAAACAATGGACACAACACATAAAGAAGGAAAAGGTCACCACATAATTTCACTGAGGTAATCCTCAAGTTTAAGTATGACAGGGGACTGATTTCCTGAAGGAATTGATTTCTGCTCTCTGCAATAACAGCCTTGTTGGATTGTAGATTACTCTCTTCAACATGAGGATCAAATCTCACTTTAAGGTCAGAGGTCCCAGGGAGGATTCAGTGTGAGCGAGAGAGCTAGTTGCTGACGTTTATAATACAGAAGTAAATCTGTGTGTGTGTGTGTGTGTGTGTGTGAGGTGGTTAGGCTAGAAGACACAGATGAAGATGTCAACTTGGAAAGACAACTACATTTGAGGGCTTGTGGTGATACGGGCTGATGCAAGTGTTGAGGTGCTATAAACAAAAACACATGATCTCCCCAGCAGACTTTAAGGTCCAGACCCCATTATCCAGGACATTTTCCAGAGTTCATGTCTGAAAACAGCTTAATAAAGGAATGAGCTGTTGCTATGGGAATCAGGACGGATAAAGGTTTTACCTGTTGACCATTGTAAGACCACAGCAAAACATGAAAAGCAGTGCTGGTAATGGAAAATGTTCTTTGTTTGTGTTATTACACAAAGCGCTGCAGTGAAAACAGCTTTTCTGGGTTAGAAATGTCAGTAGTTTAGCCTTTTCGAGAAGTAAAGATCAGCAGCCTTTGTCTGCCCTGCTTTCATTGCAAATTATTACTTGTGTTAGATTTTCTAGCGGCCATGGGGACGTCATCAGGCTCAACTTTGTCTTGTTCACATCAACCTGCTATTAGCAATAATTCTTTAAAGCTGAAACAACATTTTTAATTTTGAAACGGATGCAGCTGATGAACTAATGTTTATATTAATCACAAATTCTGTTATTTTACTTTAAATGGAAACAACAGTTACACTTTTTTTATTAGCAATGGCTTCCTTATAAAAATGTACAGTGTGTGATTTTTATCACCTTGCATTGTATCTCAGAATCAAATTAACTACCTAATGCTTTTTCCAGTCTGTGTGCACACAGTCAGTTCACTGTGATCTACAATGTGATCTAAAATACATTCACATATGCTCCGTTCTCCACTTACGTCCCGGGGTCATTACAGCAGAGTAGACTACACTGCTCTCAGGGATATTTCGTTCTGCAGAACTGATCATGAGGATATTGTGAAGGCTGTCTTGCTCCAGGATACCTTCTCTCACCAGACCTGGTTCCTGTTCTCAAAAAGATGCCTTTGCACACGCACACTGAAATACGATGATGGAGAACAGATGACGCTTTTCCGATGTGATAGAAGAACATAATGAACTCAAACAAAACAGTTCTGGCACACGACTCAGCTCTAGTTCTTTCCCGACAACATTGGCTTCCTCACACAAACACATTACGGCTGCAGAAGTCCAGCTTGGTTAAAAAAGTAGATTAGTGGGTGGGTTTGACTTATCAAACATTTGCATGGGTAGCATAAAATTAATGATTAAAACAGGGGTGTTTAAAAATACTGATGTCCAAATATAAAACCGGCCTCCACTGGGCGTTTGGTTTGAGGTCTGCGAGGGGGAGTGCCAGTTGGAGGAACTTTAAGTCCCACTTAGCCTGAGCTCTCTACCTTTGAAAGTAGCTACTTACGTGACTTTATCGCCTTTTTTCCACTCTGTGCGTCAGTTTCTATCTGCAGACAGTCTCTCATAGCAAAGGCATATGGAGTTGTAATGCAGGTGAACAAACTCCTGCACAGGCTCCTTGAGATCTGCCAGCAAGAAGAGTCCGAGAGCACTGGATCCACAATGCTTGTCGTCGTCTTGGGAGCTTCTAACTTGCTTTAGAGTGGACACTTCACTGCTCTTGTTTATATGTGTTAAAAAATCTAATATACAAGAGAGACATGGCTCACACTTTCTATTATAAGAGCCTTTTCCCCTGTCAGTTGGAATGATGGGCTCGTGCAATCAGAAGAAAGTACACTAATAGGCAACCAATGCTTTGATTGTAAGACATGCAATGCAGCACAAGCTAATCCACCCCCCCCACACACACACACACATTTCCATCATGCAGTTTCATTGGAAGAGAAAATAAGGGCCTTATGATCACACAGTGAATCCATCTCTGACACCTGTGAATATAGACAGCCCACATCACTAATGGCCACTTTCTTCAAACAAAGATAATGCAAGGTGACATCCTCGCCATCCAGGCAGAATACCAAATCACTGTTTCTCAGAGGAAGTAAGTTGTCAAAAGTGAGTTTGCTTGCGCCTGCGTGTCCTTTTACTACTCAAAGTAGTCAATGCTGGCCACAGATAGTGGGTTATTGATTCTATGCAAGTGTGATATTGGCTGTTCTAATGCCACCACCTAGGAGCCTGTCTTCATCTATAATAAGTAGCCCACATATGGAACAAAGGTTCCCACAATCTGAAGTGAATCTCTACTCCTTCTTTAGCTGTCAAAACGTCAGAAACAGACAGATAAGCTTTAAATGCTAAATCTCTTCTGTAGTATAAGTACAGTCAGTCATCCTATCACCCAAAACATTATTCATAATGCTGATCTGGAGCAGAGGATCTTTACAAGAAAGATGACGAATGATGTCTAGGGAAAGGAGGGATAGGTAACACTTTTCCCTTACTTGGAGGAATTAACTCTTGGCTTATTTGGAGCCACCAGCAGGGTGCTTGGCAAAAATAAAATTCTAAACAGAGACCGCTAGAGGACATACTGCGGTCAGACATGTGACGATTTTCCGCAGCAACTGACTCAGACATTTGTGTGCTCACGTACATCCCCTCTGGATATTTCCAGATTCTCAAGACTTCCTTGCAGGGCAGAAAGCAGTTTTTGAGTGTCACAAAAGGTGCTGGACATGAGGGAGATCTAGAGGAACTCACCCCCTGTTCGTCCAGCTTCAGGAGCTGCTCCGGGACCTTCGGGGAGTTGAGGGCCAGCCTCAGACACTGGATGTTGAGTTCGGGAATTACGTACTCGAGCACCTCTTTCAGCGGCAGGCCTCGGGCAGTCCCGTGTTTCGCTGTGGATGGAATGGCATCCTCCAAGATGGCTCCACGAAGTGTGGTCAGCTGTCAGGAAAGAAGACGATCCTCCAGTTAATTAGGTCAAAGGTCTATTGGGTGTCTTATAAGTCTCAGGTCTGCTCTTTTATACTGTATAACTTTAAGTTGAAGTGGAGCAGATAGAATACATTTAATTAACCAAAATATTGGAAATGGGAAACTGTGCAGAGTCGGACCTAATATCCTCTAATGTTGTGGCTTATTATTTGGAGCAATGGCTCCATTACAGCTCCATTGGAAAGCATTACGATCTCACAGTCTAAATAATTAAGACAGGCTAACTGAACAGAAGATGTTAAGTGGTATTTTGCTGTTAGGACCATTAACGTTCCTGTAAACGTTGACCCAAACAGCTTCCAAACACCCTCTCTGAAACCCTGTGTTGTTGTTTGCAGCATCACTGACAGATTTAGGCCCATAAATCCCATTTCCATCTGCACAGCCTGTGGACATGAACGTCAGCAGTCAATGGTGGTCCGACAGAGGCTTTCTGAAAAGCATATTACTTAATAGACTCGGAGAGGGAGGTAAAGTGAGAGTAGGGCAGAGAGGCTGAGAGCTTGGAGGCTAAATGATGGGAGCACATGCAAATAGATGCTCCAGTGGTTGGGGAGTTAAAACATTGTCTGCGTGCTAGTTGCAGGGCTACCATGACCCAGATACATTGTTTTATCATGGGAGTGGTGCTTTAGACCAAGAATGGCACTAGATATCAGTGACATTTCCCTGCCTGACACATCTGTTGCACCTGAATTATTTAGTAGATGAGACCACCCAGCATCAATCAAGGGGAGAATTTTCTGTAGCCACCAGGGACTGTGAGACTGTGCATCTCAGTTTGTGGATTAATCATGTTGTGTGTGTGTGTGTGTGTGTGTGCAGGCGCGTACATTTGTGCATGTACTGTATGTGGATGTGAGCATGACAGAGGCGATCACGCTGCCGCTGATAGAATTACAACTGGCACAGAATCCCTGGACACATTAGGGAGCAGATTTGGGAAAGAGGAAGCTGCAAGAAGTCTCCTCTTGTTTTCAGGAGTACCGAAGCATTCTTGTATTAGTATGCTGCTTGACTAAGCCCTGAGTTCAGTGACCTTAACATGTCTCACTGAATACAGTATATGAGAAGGATGACAAATATCCTTTAAAAGCATGCTCTGGCAAGAAAACACTTCTATGATAGAGGGATAGAACTCACGCAGGTTTCTCTCGCCAAGCATCCATAATAGCTCTACACTGATTTAAGACATTAGGCAGCAGACAAAGTACTCGTCCTTGTGTTAGAGCTACCTGGCTGGTTCTGAAGGTGACCCGATGGTTAAACTGCATTCCCTCTTTCTCCCTTCCATCATCCAACCTCTCGCGGCGGATGCTGACTGCCACAGGTCCCAGATTGTCGTCTACACCGAAATAGTTTTGATGCTCTGGGAATGGAACAAGAAAAAAATCCAAATTAAACACACATTTGGCATCACATTATATTTCCACAAAACACTCTCAAAATTGAAAACTCTTAATTCATAGAAATATTTCACATCACTTCTATATCAATTCATATTATTAAGTCCATTTGTCTAAAAAATGCTTTGTGGAGTGGCCGCGAGCAAGCTGCGCAACTGATTACAGAGAGCAGCAGGGGTCCAGTGGAGATTTGAAATTGATTCACATTGGATTATAAACTGGCATGTAGTGGTGGCACTGGGTTTAGAAAGTAAATAAATGAATCAAAATACAGCAATGGAAAGTTTGGTCCACTCTGACCCATCACTGCCCCAGATACTTCTCACGATACAATCAAATGTTGAAAACAAAGGACTTTTGAGCACATGGATATGTATTTGATCAGCTTTACTTAGTGTTAAAGGAAAAAAAACAGATCTTTCATATTATTTTTTCCAAAGAGATTAATCTAAAATCAGACAAAATGCACGCTTCAGAAATGCAGGCAAACTTATACCTTTTGGGGCTTTTTGTATCTGTATTCCTGGAACGCCTGACTCACACCAGTACAAACAGACAGCTGGTGAAAACCCAGGCTTTACAGGCCATGCTAAAAGTAAATGGTACAGGAATAAAGCTTTTGCTTTAATGGCAGATTGTTTTTATTGGATAATTGACTGTGGTGGGTGGATTGAAATATGTGCGAGACAGACAAGACAAAGTTTCCTGGCTAGATATAAACGAGCAATGATGTTACATGATACATGCCTCAGACCACAAGGCCACCAGGATGTTCAAGTATATTCAGCAAAGAATAAGTGATGTCAGTGTTTACAAGCAGGATTGTTGAAGGCTAGCTGGTTCAATGATATAATGATGATAATGATGTTTGTAATATTCCCTTGCCCTACACTTTGATCTATGACATCTTTATCTCACATGCTGATTGGCAAGTCTTCAAGAAATGTCCTGGTCATCTTCATGATGCTCAGAGAGAATCATCTAATGTTTTGGTAACCTCTTCACCTGTTCTACACAAAACAATGAAAAGCTGTAATAGGCAGATTTTCATCAAATTTCCTGGCGATCTTTATGCCCTTGGGAGGATGAGCAATTTTTAATATGTAAAAACTCAATGGCATTTTCTCTTTTCGTCAACCTCAAGTCAGGATGTTAATTTGTGCCGAAAATGAATCACAACCTCACGGGCAGATTTTCATGAAACATACTGATCCTGATAATGCTCCTGAGAGGTTGAATATTTTAGACTGAATTCTAAAGAGACGTTATGAATGGGGGGATGTCACTTGCGTACCTTTTACTTTTTATAATATTTTTTTTTATTAGAAATGCATTCAGTAATGCATAAATCAATGTAAATGCTGGTCTCCGATGATTCTCTTGAGTTTTGATAAAGACAATGATGATTAAATAGGACACTTCTTCAGAGTATCTCAAAATGCGTAGTATCATTGTACAAAATATAATTTATTAGTCAAACAAGGCAAGTGTGTGTGTGTTTGTGTGTGTATATGTGTGTGAGTGTGTGTGTGTGTGGTTGGTTAGGACACGGACAGAAGCAGAGCTTTGCGCACGCATAGCAGTGCCTTGAGCAAACACTCCCTAATCCAGGCTAAAGCCAGGGAGAAAGACCTGGATTCAACAGACAACAAAAGAAAAACCTCTATTGGGACACAGCAATGACATTTGCCAAGACATTTCTGCACAGGTTGCATCCATGCTCAGAGCATGCCATTTAAAAACACAGGTTATTTTCACTGTGGCATCAACGTTAGGGCAAAGCGCATATCAGCATGAATAATGAATTAACTATGTGGAGGCAACCCGGGGTTAACCGTCTGAGGAATGCATGGCTTGTCAGGGACAGTGGACTGAGGGGAAATGCTCTGTGAGGCATAAGGTCAAATGGTGGTAGGAGGGCTGTCTATGCATATGAGGCCACTGGCCATCCGAATACCAATGGCACAGCGAGAGAGAGTCAACTGTTGAGGGAAGCTTTTTGTTGACGCATTTCTTGAACATGTCACTGTTGCTCTTCACTTGCTGTTGACAGCTTGCCAAAGGTTGCATTATGGATGACTTTGATTGTCATGTCAAATAATGCTAGTTTTCCTTCTTGCTGTCACTCCACTTGGCAAAAATGCCTTCAAAATCTTTAAAAAGTCCTACATTGACTGCATGTCCTTACTTTTAAATCATAAAGTTCCAAAACTTTATTTTTAGGTCACATATTTCCATTTCATATGATAGCCAGTATATCTCAATGTCTAATTGAATGCAGTACGTGACCATGACCTGTGTAACAAGGCTTGGCCTGGGGGTGTGAATGAAACATTGTGTCCATTAGGATTGTCTGGGGAGAAACACTCCCGTTGCTAAGGGAGGGAGGGCTTTAGGCAATCAATGGGATCAATGTTCAGACCAGGTTGATAAAAGCTTACCCGAAAGTGCTGACATGCTGTCATGTTTGTGTGAGAGTGTGCGTGGGTATTAGCCTGTTTTCATGAGTGTGTTTGCGGTGAAGCAGAGGTGACGACAGTAGTGTCACTCCAATACAACACCTAGTGAAAAAGGGCAAGGGCTAGATCCCCACACTGAAAGAGCTACCGTAAAAATAACAATATCATCATCAAAACTAATCTGACAGCAACAAGGGGCATTTCAATTATGCATTGACCTGTGTTGCTACAGGAAGAGATTAAATACATAATACAGCTACAGCAGTTATGGGATGAGTAGTGAGTGAGGCAACATTTCAAAATAAATGATTATCACAGTAACCTTAATGGTACATTCAAATGTACTGTAAGTGGAGCATATCCGTAATGGTCTTATTAACCTCCAGTGAACCCCGGGTGCAGTTACAAACTGTGATAAACTGCAAATACGAATATTTTAATTCAAAGTATATCTTTTGAAGACATTCAGGCATGTGTGGGAGTGAAAGGTTCAGCAGCTGTTTTCTAGGGGGCTTAAGAACGGGTAATTCAATCTGATGAGAGCAGCAAACACAGTCGCACAGACAGTGGAAAAGACAGATATGTATAATGCGGTGAAGGGTTATGGGTAGGCATGGTATTTCTAGCATCAGTCGCATAGGTGTTTTAATGAGGGGAGCTGGGACCTTGGCGTAGTTTCCCTGACCCTAAAGTTTCATATGAGGGGTCCTCACACCCCCACAACCCCCAAGGGGAACAGCTGCAATGCACCCTCTCGCTCACCTCTCTTCTCACATGACTAATCACAGCTTCTCTGCAGGGTTCAGGGTAATATCACAGGGAGGACATGACCGCTCCTCTCCCAGGGAAGTGAAACACACACCCCTGCACCAAACACAAGCCTGCTATTGTTCTGGACCTTATTTTCATCTAGTCCTACAAAAATATCTGGGCTGTCAAGATATCTGACCCTATAAGTGAAGGCTGTTCCATTTGGGACCTAGTTCTCAGAGCATTGTCCAAAATAAATTTTAAATGAAATGGACTTGGCATGAAAGTTTATTAATTCTCGACAGTGAGTCATTCTAATACTCCTGTATCCTCACTATACAATCGCTATGAACAGATAACAAAGTAGAAGTATTTCTTACCTTTTCCATAAAAGTACTTGTGGTAGTAGTATGCTCCAAGGTCAATGTGTTCAATGATGTACCGTTTGACCTTCTCCCTGTGGATTGGCTGGTTTTCACGTGGGACCTCCAGGACAGAGACTCCTGCGTTGGTGCAGTGGGAACTTAAAGATGATTCAAAAGAGCAGCTCTCTGACACAGTACTGTAGTTGGAACTGTTGGCTCTGGAGAGGGAGATCTTCCTCTCACCCTCACCACCGACCTCATTGCGAAAGTGTGGGCAGCTTAGCACTAGATTGCTACTCTTCCCATCTCCCTCATCAACATCAAGGTTCTCTTTGGGGTTCAAGTCCTCTCTGCTGCCTAATGGAGATTCAAACATTGGGGCATTTCCACTGCTACATCCTGCTGCTCCACAATCTGCCCCTGATCCTGGTCCAGGCCCAAGTATGGCTCCACCTCCAACACTTCCAACAGCTCCAGGGACCCCTCCAGGGATAACTCCAGCGGAGGCAGCTGAAGCCCCGGTGGTTGTGTTCTTCCTCTGATTGAGGGTTGCTCTGCTGGCCACCGCTTCACTGATGTTAAAAAGAACACTCTGGACATCATAGTGGGCGAAGCATTTTTGGAAGCTTAGCGGTCGCCGGTCATCCTCTAATGACAGCCGCAAAGCATCACTCTCACTCTTTATGGTCCGCAGTTTCCTGAAGAGAGACGTTTCAGATGATTCTGATTTGAGACGCCTCATGAAGGACTTCTCCCGCTCGCGGGTGTAGAGGAGAGAATTGTCTATGTAGTCATAGCCTGGAATGTGGACTATCTCTCCCCTAGCAATTTGGGCTGCTGTCTGCAGGCTGGGGGAGAGGGCGGCATCACACCGCAACAACTCAGGGAAACCCATAGGTGGTATGCTACGGTGGTCTAAGGTGTCTACTCGGTAGCCCCTAAGCATGGTGAAAAAGCCATCAGCACTCAGACCCTGACGGTCAATGGAGGATGTACTGCCATACTCGCGGTGCAGAGAGGCCCCTGTGTTTGGATTGACAGCATTCTGGTCCATTATGTCCTCGGAGTCAATGTCACTTATTGTGACATCGCTGTTGCTGCGCTGGCGGATTGGGTGAAGACCCCTCTGTGGTGAGTGGCAGAGGAGGTCACTTATTGTGTATTTGTCTGTATAGTCTATTTCCACGCAAACTTCTTCACCTTCCTCAATTAATTCCACTACATGCTCATGCTGGCCATTCTGAAACACTGGTATCACACTCTGATAGTTGGGTGAAGGCCGTCCATCCCATCCATCATTCCTTGGTGGCCATTCGGTCACCCTGGCCCTGACGCCCATTTTAGGCATGGCTGGAGTACCATTTGTTTTGCCTGAAACATCAGGTTTCCCCTGCATGTTGGTGGTTGGTGGTCCCATGCTACCATTCAGAGCTTTGAGTTTCCTGCTAAATAACTCTTCTGACTGCATGGCTCTGGAGTATTCTTCTGGGCCTCCCACAATTCCCACAAGGTTTGATTTGTTATCTGTCACAGGGCTCAAAATACTCATATCCTGCTGGCAGACTCCTTGAAGAGCAGACTTGTAGGACCCTTGTACTTTACATCATGTGATTTGCAGAGTGGTGAGTGGAGGAGGAGCCTCTTTCCTGAGTTGATGAAGTAACCGTCGTCATAACTCACAGAGACTGGCTGGCACGATGTTCGATGCACAGCATTTGGGTGTCAAGGAAAAGTGTCTGAGGCACAGCCTGAGTCTTTTCTCAGAGCGCGCTGTCAATGCAGAACGACAGCTGGAAGAGTTAGACCTATGGTACAAAAACAAACACAAGAGAAAATGTTAAAACACAGCTAGTGGGTTATAATAAGTGAGACAATTAAATTTACAAATACAAATTCCAAAACAGTAACAATTGAACAATGTAAAGGATCATAATACTAACTTGAATAGGGCTGTACTAGTTTCGAAACTATATAGCACATCACTAAATGCAGTTAATCAGTGTACTGGAGAAGAGTTGATAACATTATGGGTTTATAACAAGATAGATGTATATCTTTGTTGGTGCTCCCAGCCAATGCCAAACAGATGGTGGTGAAGCAAATTACAGCAACAAGAGGCAGATGTTCAGCTAAGTGATCACATGTAACGAGATTTCATCCAACCGCTTGCAGCAGCGTCATCAAGCCTGCCAGTTATAGAGTAGGGATAATGTTGCATATTCAACGCCAATTCCATATCTCCTTTTCTATATGCAGAGGTTTGTTAGCTGGAAAATTAACTCTGACCTGATGAGGTTAATTGGATGTGATGAATAAAAAAACAGAATTTCACTGAAACTCATCGTATGGCACTCCACTACAGTGACTTCAGAAAGTTTTCATGTTTATCCTTTTCCCCTTGGTCAGTTGGGAAAATATAAAGGCTTACGTGAGCAGTTTTATTCATTAACCTTAACATCTGAGGACAGAGAGGAGAGTGAAAACAAGTTCTCCTTGGACGAGCCTGAAATCCATCCATTCATCCAGTACCTGATGAAAACCCACACAAACCTGTTAAAAAAACTCCACACAGAAAGAACCGGAATAAAAAAGGTAAACATTCTTGCAGGGAGGTAAAGGTGCTTAAGGAAAGCCGAATTACATTGTACTGTGAACTTATATGGTTTTGTTTTTTTATCAATCCATAAGTGATGTGCTTGAACATCATTCATTTACACTTGTTGGTCAAATAGCAATACTCAGCTGCAGAACGATTTTACAAGAACAGTGTAATTAAGACACTAACAAGGACTGTAGTGTGCAAACACTGGACACAAGACTCAAAGAGGAAGAGAGCAATTCAACACAACATTCTTATCCAATCGATTCATGTCCATTAGGTATACTGTAGTTCCACCGGGGCCAAGTGTGTGAGGGTTTACACTGGATTCATCTCCTCAATGTCTGACTTCTGCATGAAAGCTTACACCACACCATGTCATGCCAATAAAAGGGAATGTGGAGCCCTTCTATGTTGACCTAAATGCCTTTTCCTTGTTCCTTGCATCTGGTGGTGTGCCAGCATTTGTCCTAGTCTTGCAACCATGTGGAAACCTCTTAAGTTACCAAATCACCCCCAACTATCAGGGTACTGTCTTTTTGTGCTCCATTGAGAATGATGAGGTCCGTTTAAGTGATTCTCTTTGTACGGTTTCAATGAGAATATGATGCATTGAGTCTGCCCCATACCTAACTTCAGCTCAGTGAGCTGTCCTTTAACATGATAGCTGTTTCCAGACAACTGTTTACATTTCTCTGTCATTTACTTTTAAGGAGGAAGATGGACTATTTTGGGAAGAAAATGTGGGCCACATCAAGATTAACTTCAAACCAGACTAGACAAAATACTCTCGGGACAAGTCAGAAACATTGTAATAATAAAGTATGCGGCTCCGCCTGGGCCAAATACAGGTTAATGCATGCATGACCTAAATGTGTAGGAATAAACTAATAATAATACCTTCTGAGTTCAGTCTACTGTCAAACTATCCATAATCCTGTCTCTCTCAATACAGAGGGGTTTGGTTATGAAACCAGTTTAATTCACAAGCAGGGAACCGTCTGTTGTGTCACTGCATTTAACACAAGGCTTTGAGAGGAGAGCAAGATATTGTGTTGTCATGTGAATGCATAATGTAGCAACCAGCACTGTTCTGGGAGAATATGTTTGTCTGTTGCAGTTGGCAAATTATGAATAATGGATAAAAAAATACTGGCTGCAGCGTAGTTGAGGCCAAAGCCGCTCATTTTTAACAGAGACCATGTCTGCATCTAAAAAAAGAGCCAAAGTGGTTCACGTTTATTTTAATCTCTGAGTGAAACAATTAATCTGATTTGCACAGTATTAATTCTCACATTCAAATACTGGTTTATCTACAACTCATGAAGCCTAATCTGGTGCTTGAATCATCTGTAATAATGTAGCACAACAAGCAGTTTATGCAGACCTGGTGTGGTGTAAATCCTGTGATAGTTTTAAAAGACAGTATTGTTTGACGTATTGGTGTCAACAATCATCCATCTCCACTCGCTTTCTCACACGACAGGTAGCAGAGGTGAGCGTGGCCCTCATGTTGACCATAACCCAGATGTCAAGCGTTGACTGAACACTGTCTTTTCACACTCACAAGTAGAGGAAGTGACAGCAAAATGGGCCACCTGTGCAAACAGCTTCATCTGTGGTGACACTCTAGCCAAGACTTTCGCGGATGACTGAGATCAGGATGAACAGAGAGAGTGACACACAGTAATGTCAATGCATGACAACAAAACAGCATGATGGACTTCAGCTCAACAAGTTAGAGGGGGCAGTGTGGTGAGAAGTGATGTTAAAAGGGCTCCTTTTTTTTTTTAATCCTTGCACATTCCTTTCATTCCTGGCTGTGTATTATAGCCAAATTTTGCATCCATTCTTTCCCACTGGTGGTGAATTCACAGTAACAACAGAAGAAGGAGACTCCTGTGTTTATGTTCGCACTGCCAGGCCTCTCCCAGACTGTGATGCTCCATGGGGTCAGGAAAGGGTGAGCTGGCCTTTATTTCATGTCGAGGACAGGACAGCATAAACCACTGAACGTGTTGGTCTGCTTTACCCTTCCTGCCTTGTATGAGCTACTTTCCCAAAGACAGTGATTAATGAACACAGTTGGAGTATGCAACTTTCCTAGTCCAGCCAACAACCTCCTCTACCAAGGGAGTGTGCCATGAGCTATTGGTCAGCAGCATCCATCTTCTGTGTGACCTGAAGGAGGATGTTTTCTGTCTTTGCTCTGAGGCTGTGGGTACAAGGAAGGCAGCAGATGGAGGGTGGGCGGTCTGCTTTGATAACAGCCCTTATTACAGGAGTAATGCATCACCATTATGGGTGTTTAAGACACAAGGCCTGGTGACCAGAGGGAAGGGATGGAGAAGCAAGAATTAAAGTAATGAACTCATATTCTGTCTCTGATGTTAGATAGTCTGTCTTTCGTCTTGGTTCACGAGAGAGGAGTGGCCCAGTACTTCCGCCAGGTCTGAAAATAATCCTTTGACACTGTGGCCTGATTTAAGAGCCGGCAGATATTAATAGGATGTCAGAAAAGCAAGTAGGCTCTGCACACCATCCTGAGATTAATGCTCTGCTATCACTGATAGGCCATGTCACAGAAGCAGGACACAAGGCATGATGTCAGTTAGCTCTGGAAATCTCACCAGACTGACTTCTCATTAGTCACTTCTAGGACTCCGCAATACTGTCACTGTGCAAGGACATCCCTCTGAACTAAGCTGCAGGCTGCCCATTTGTTGGGTTTGAATGCAGCTCTCTTGTATTTCTGCAAAATGAGCCAAATGTCCCTTAGATACTTGAACTAACAGTGGAAAAAGGGAAAAATACAAATACAAAAAAGATTTATGGGAACTAAGTGAAAAAGTAATGCATAAATTAAATTGAAGGTTTATCCAATGCTTGTCCCAAACACATATGTGAAAATTATTAGGACTAATCCGCTCAGAGCTGATGGCACTTCAGGAAATTATCCAGATATCGCATGCTCAGAAAGCGAGCAGGTCATGAGAGGTCATGAGCCCTTAAAAAAATATTTGTTTGAGGAATGCCAAATCCTTTACATGCCTCATTTGTGTGCAACAAGGCTGGTTTCAGGTCGCAGTTATTCTCTGAAAAGCCAAACATGTCACATAATGACACGTCTTCGACCTTTCAGAATCTTATTCTACACAAAGAAGGGGAACTGATGTTGCACCGGTTTCTATAAATAGCAAAATGTCACAAAGACGTCACAATTATTTGAGCAAAAATATCAAGTTTTGCTTATGTAAGGCCATCACAGGCCCAATTTAGCTGCTTGTTTCTGCCAGTACGCTAACAGTACATGAATACAGAATAATATAATAACAACGTATCGTGTTGTTATATTATTCAGTGCACTGGTAAAGCTTAAGCCAGACCATGTTGTTGATAATAGAAGGCACTTGGCCTACAAGGGATGAAAATGCATTTGAGCCATGATTCTGTCTTGAAATTTCGCATTCATCCAAAACGTGGTGTCCTCCACAATGTCCACCTAATTGCACTCGGGTCAAAGTCAAACATGTTTATTTAGCCCCAACCAAGCTGCTGGGCCACTCTGAGCCCTGGGGACAACCCAGACCTGTGATTATGGCCAATTATCTTTAATAAAGCCTTGTGTAATTGAGTCATATTAATACCCCTCTGTTCTCTGCAAACAGGAAGTGGTAGCCAGACTCGTTCCCAAGACGCCTCGACCTCCAGAGGTGAGGCCAGGCCATGATGCAGTCATTCTCCCCTCCCGCAGCCAAATTAGGCTGCAGTATAGGTTAGAAGCCAAGATGATTACACCAATTTTCCAGCTCATGGACTTCATCATATAGTGAGTCAAGCAGCCTTGCTATGTGAAATAATACCACAATTACTTCATAGTGCATTCACGGCCCCACTTATTTCAGTTCTTTGTTACCGGCCTTCTACTGCTTTATGTTGATAGGCTGCAGCCAGTCAGACATTTGAATCTGTCACACCGTGTTTATGATTAACAAAGAGGAAGGAAAAAAACTCAAGCGGAAAGAAAATAAACCTTGAGGCCTGTTGATTATGCATCAATGCCCGACATTTGATTCCTCAATAAACTTATTATAAAAACAACGCATCACATTCCATGTCACTCCACACTCAAATCCAATCAAATTTGCGCTGCACAGAGTGTTAGTGTTTCGCCCTCTGAGGAGTTAATTTAAAACAACGTGGGAGCTCTGTTTTCAATACTGTACTGTGGGCAGCTGTTACAAACTTGCGGTGGGAATGGGAGGGGTATGTGCAGTGGGTTTGGGCAGGACAGATATTAAATTCATCACTCTTGCAGCAAGATCAGGACTATGCCTGCAACCAGATATGTGGTATTGGAAATCTGATGAAAACACTTGTTTCTGCTTCAATGGAGCATTTCTTTACCTTAACTGGGTTATTGCAAAGGAGAATTTGGGGTTAAGAAGACAATTAAAAGTCGAGGGGTGGGCAAAAAAAGGGGGGGGAAATGGGGGCTTTGCCAAACCTTGCTCAAAGAGATTCAAGCAATTAAACCACAGAACCAATTAATTGGGCGATGTTATCCTGGCGAGTTCATTACTGGGCCTGGGAAACCAGGCATACCATCTCTCCTAAGTCCCACCATAACCAGAAAAGACTTGTAAAGGGATATCAGGACTGTGTGTGTGTGTGTGTGTGTATGTATGTATGTGTGTGTGGGTGTGTGCGCGCTTGAACTACAACTTTCAGAGGCTATGAAAGAATGGACCAAAGAAAACCAAATGCACCATTCAGCTTCTTCCTCTTTCATCTACTGGTCCCGCAATTCAAACTCTCAACAGGGAGGAATCTCCCACCAGCTGACACTCAAATTAGCACTGATGCTAAAGCCCCGCCATTATTGCCCAAACCTCCCCCATCCATTAAGCACTGATAACTATTTCTGAGCCGGTAAGAACACAATCATCTAACTCCTTCCTCCTTTAATGTGGTCAGACCACCAACCAAACAGCCCAATGTGCCAATATTGCCTGCAGGGTGTATTGCTGAGATTTTAATGGCTAGTGTGAATGGAGGGTCACACCCTCAGTGGGAGGTAAGGAAACCAATGAAATGAGTTCCAGCCAGCTGCATTATCCAGCTTGATATGTGGAAAGAAACAGCGAACCACATCCCAACCTAGTTCTCAGTTCAAAATAGATTTGATGGACAGATAGATGGATACTTTATTATTGCTATGGACGGAAATTTGACAACCACAGATGCTTCATGTTTATTTAGGTTAAGTGGGATTGCGACAGAATTAAAAATGATACTTTAGTGGTGATGGGTGTTAATTTAGCAGCATCATCCATTAGAGAGGATATTCAGATGTGACTGTCCCAAACCAAACGGACCAAATCGCATCAACACCGTCAACAGCAGCTTCAACTTCATCCACCATTGGCCCACTAGTCCCCCTGCCTCCGTATCAGACCTTCTCCTTCTTAAGATTCACTTCCTGTCAATTTGAGCTTTGGGATATCCAATCTGAAATCAAATTTGCCTGTTGAAATGAAACGCTGTTAGGTGCGAATTGAGGTACGCCCTTGCAGAGTCACGCAGACGTAAGGTCAGAACTCCTGATGATGAAATTTGTTATAAATAGATGCACCAGCTCCAGGAGCATAAATAGTTCACCCATATGATTGGGAGGAAGAAGATTATCTCGACCTGGTCCTGGTGCTGCTTTGTGTGTGTTCCCTTTACTGAACAAGTAAACAGAAGTGAAGATTGGTGCAGATGAGTGTTGGGAATGTGTGCCGGCCATCTTGAAGCTGTGCCAAAAACAAGTGACCCTTTCCATTAAAAAGCATCTGCTATTTATCACATTAAAAAATCATTTCATTATGTTTAGCAAGCAATAAGCAGTCCAAGTATGTAAGCTTGATGTCATTTATTAAATGTATTAATTCCATTTAAGGGATATTTCAAACACTGACTATTTGGCACACTCTATGTTTTGTATTCTGGCAAAGATTCAGGCCAAGTATAGATAATATCAGGTTTCAGTAAATGCTCAAATATAAACACATAACCAGAGTGTCTTATCTGCTTTTTACTAGTTTTCAATGTAAAATAACTTGGATCTTGGTAGATCCGTGGTGTATTTGTGGAACATATAAATGAAACTAGAAAGTTTTTTCAGAGCTCATACCTCTGCCAAGGCTAATGTTCTATCTTGCATATCAAAGCCAAGTTTCCCACTCATTATCCAGATTGTGGTGGCCCGCCATATTCTATATTGTCCTGCCACAGTTAAATGATGGAAAAAAAATCTTTAAACCCTTCATAATAAGGTAAGAGATTTCTAACTTGGTGTTTTGCTCCCTTGCTGCAAGTTATAGCTGTGTGCAGCATTATTTGCCGCCTGCTTGCTCTCAATACGGTCCATAAGGTTGTTACCATCCAGTTGTCTTAGCATACGATTAAATTAAGATTATTGGAGACGCTGCAGAGAAAGTGAAACAAAATTCATGGATTTGCCCATTTATTTGGATCCACACCAACAATTAACAGATTCTTTCCTGACCCTCACCGAAACCTTCACAAAGTTTTGTGGTAATCCAGTCCAGTAGTTTTTGAGTACTCTAACTAACAGACAAACAACACAAATATAACCTCCTAGGCTGAAGTAAAACCTGTTTTTCAAAGTTGCTTTGAATGTATTGATCTTGTTTTCATATTTGCACCCAAAAGCAACTTCTAAATAACTAAACAGCATTTTCAAGGAGCTTTCTGCTTTTGAAAGTCTCTATGACTGCTACTACTACTTCTTATCCGCAATCTCGTCTCAGCCTGTGCATGTTTACTGTTTCTAAGCAAAAATCTTCCACTTAAAGTAGACGAGTTTCATGTCTTCATCCCTGACAATTTTGACATGATCCAATTTACCTGGTGATGTCCACAATCACATACACTCACATAAACCAACACACTGTGTATTTGTGTGTGTTTGTGTTTGCATAAACAGAGAGGGGCTGAGCAGAGGCGGTCTCTGTGGGAGCGAGAGACGATTAGAGGCTCTTTGTTTACATCTCAGCGCACACAGACCTGAGTTGACCCAACGGCAGTAGAACAATCAGAAGAAGAGATAAAAAGGAGGTCAGACAGTGCAGAGTAAACATATAAGCTCACTGTCTCATCATGTCCAACAGTCGGCCTCACAATGCACTGTGAGAAATGCCCACACTCACTAATGCCCAGTCAGTGCCCCCAGGTACACAGATTTAAGGAGAACACAGCCTTGATAAAACATGCACGCCAGAGTCTGCAGGAGTCTAGCTTCTGGCATGAGCTCTACTTCAGAAGAGACTGTGTATGCTCGGTCTGCATTTTGATCTATATAAAACTCCTTTCAACTGCTTCTCCTTTGGGTAGAGAGGACCAGACAGGAATCTCTGCTAAAAGGAAGCTGCTTCATACCAGGATAAGACTTAGATGCTTCTCAAACAACCGAGGAAAACTGCACAGCTTTGCACAAATATAAGACAGACAACAGCTGTTATACAGAAGCTGAAGGGATAAGTCATGAGCCACAATGCCGGATCTTTGCTCCAATGGCTGCAGCGCTAACCTGACTTGATCACTGCCCTCCAACAGCCATCCCGCCACACCTCATCTGTCAACAGTTATGCCCTCATGCGTAAAATTAAACAAAGGATAGCGGTTTGCTTTGCCGCGGACTTTGTGTTTTGGGCTGGTGGTTATTTCTAGCTGTTGTCTTATCTTGGAGGCAGCTTACATGAACACGAGTCTGTTTTCCTACACCAGTGCACCCCTGAGTGTGCTCCGCTTTGTGCGAGTGGTAGCTCCATCTGGAATGTGCTCGCTACAGCTGAGTCTTAAGCATGGAGGTCACCTGTGATCAAACTCCTGGTTCACTTGGTTCAGGGAGAAGCAAGTATTTACCCAGCAGAAACTGCATAGTGGTGAATTATTTTTTTTCAATTCCTACACACAATTCAAATCTCATAATATCGACCACATGCTTTGTTACAGACAAAGAAAAATTAGTCTGCCAGAAAAGAAAGTGGATTGAAACACAATGATTGTGTAGGGACGCCAGTGAGCTACAAGGAGAGGTAGTCAAGGAAAATCTAATTATGTGTATACTGATCCATGCAACATGACTGCACATGTTTCTCATGGCTCTGGAAACATCAATCGAGGCATTCAAAGTAATTGATTGTATTGTGGGGCATCACAGCATGGCACAAGGCTGTGTATGTAAATAAATGAATGCAGCATTTATGCTACTAAAACAATCACCTAGTTGTGTTTTCTATGTGCACATTAAATAAACATGAAAACTTCTTTAAGTGCTTTAGGAGACCTGAAAATGATCACTTTCTTATAGCTGAGTGGAAGCATCACTCGACACTCATTTTCTTGTGAAAACATAAAATACACCTAATGCATCAGCTGTGACACTGGAACGACAAGATTAACACAATCACTTACAGCAATCCATCAAGTGGGACCTTCACCACAGTCACAACGCTGATGTAAGCCTCACATAACCACACTGACAAGGTGTGGAGCTGAGCAAAGAGGTTCAGTCGTGTTGTGAATAGAAAAGAGCCCCTGTTCTTATGTCGGACTGAGCCTCATATAAAACAGCTCAACAGAGGTGGTGCTGGCTGTATCAAGTGTAGGAGAGAGAGGCAGACCTCCTCCTGGCTCCAGTGAAAATGGGAGTATCCTGCCCTGTTGCTCTGCCAGCTGGCTACCTGCCCAGCGCCTGCCAGGCAGCACACTGCTATTGTCCTTTCGTTGTTTCAGGGTGATCTGAGAATTAAAATAGACAGGACAACAGATTTTTCCCTGTTTGTTCACATGAGAACAAAGAACAAGCTCCGCAGATAGAGACCTGTGATACACTGAGTTAAAAGCTATAAGTAATGTTGTAAACTTGGCTACGAATTAAGTGGCAAGTTACCATTCGTATGCAGAATTAATGAATACTGACTAATTTGACTAATGGAATATCGTGTTAATAGAAATGTGACTTGCAGTGCTATCATTGAGCACTTAGCTGTATGTCAGTTACCATTATGTTAGAACCAGCATTGGTATCACTCCCCAGATACACATGCTTAGTTTTAGATGTCGCTCCCAGAGTCTATTCAGGTTTTTCACTCAGACTGAGGCTCCTGAATGTTCCCAACAGAAGGAGACCATGTTTGTTCTTGGCTGCTCCAGCGGAGCCCCGTGAACACAGAGCACTGTGCTGAGGCACCTCTCCAAAGGGGACCATCTGTCCCCTCCGTTCCAAAACTGGGCCTAGCCGAACCGGTCCTCTGTGCTATCGGGGAGACAGAAAGTGCAAGGAACGTTGAAGTGGCCCAGCAGGCATCCAGATTAAAACCACAACCTATTTCCATCAGCACACACAACCCCCTTCGCTGCTTCCCAGCCGCCTGCTGCTTACCTCCGTACCAGCGGCAGCCTGTCAGCAGAGTGCCTGTCTCAGGGAAAAAGAAAAGAAAGAAAACAAGCAGGAGAGAACTGGTAAGAAGTGTGTTCTCATCTCTCAAAGTGTGAAAGGAGCTGTGAGGGTTTCAGATCCAGAGCTCTGAGAACGGCCATGCTTCAGCTCCTCTGCTGTGGGCAGTCACAGTCCACACTGTCAGATTATCACTGAGAAACACTGAAGCAGAGCAGGGAAGTAGGTAAACTATGAGTCACTGTTAGGACTGAGAACCAACATTCACACACAGAACAATTTATAATCGGAATCCGTCGAAGCCAGGGACTGTCTCTCCCTCCTCTTGCTCTCTCTCGTCCTAGGTGCTCTTTTTCTTTTCAAATTTAAATGTTCACACTTGGCCTGGTTTTACTGACAGAAATCGAGCATACCAGAGACAATTTGGACTTCTAGACAACAGCTGGAGCTCGGCAGCTGACACAGAATAAGGTTTAGTCAAGCGGAGGATGCAAGGGGAAGATAACAGTGAGGAGGACAGAAGTGAACGCAGCTACCCATGAGTCACACATTTATTCACCTTGGAAGAACTTTTTGTTCTGTGTCTGCCAAAAAGAAACATGCAAGATTGCCTCCTCTGATACACACCACAGGCTAGACTACTCATGCATACCATTGTCAGCAAAACAAGCCTTTCCTCACTTTATAATTGGCTCATTCGTCTCACAAATACAAATAAACCCGAGGTCTATATGTATTATTAAGCATTTTAGCTTTTTCCTCACAAATCATTCCACAGAAGACCAACAGCAGACACTGAAAGTTGCCACACTTACCTGTTTAAGAAACTCCTTTCATCAAAGCCATAAACGAGCAGAGGACACAAAGCCCTGTGAGCCACTGTGGAAATGAGCCCAATGTGGAGACGCTATCCAAGTGCATTAAATCCATCAGCCACTTGTTGAGTACAAGCCACCCATAAACACACAAGGGAGAGAGAAATCCACCACACGTCTCAGCAGAAAAGCAGGAAAATAAACAACAACGCCGCAGCTCTTCCTTTTGGCACTGTTATCCAGCAACTAGTTTGGAAAGAAACTGGAGAATAGAGTAAAATAAGGACGAGCCCGCCAGCCACCGGGGAGTCAATTTAGTAAAATGCATACAGCTGCCCCTTAATGCACACAAGCCTCTCCCTCCCCCTGCGACAAAGCCACCAACAGCTGAATGAGACTGCAGCATTAGCATATGTAAGGGAAAGTAGGTGGCTGTGCTGGGTGGCGGGGGGAGAGAGACTACTTGGAGTTGGTGGCTGGGGGGAGGGGGTGGACCATGACATTCAGAGCTTCTCTGGCTGACAGGAAGAACAAGAAAAGAGAGGAAGGGGGAGAAGCTATTGTTGCAGGGAAAAGATGCCCAGGTCAAGCCTGTGACCTTCTAAGTTCCTTGTGATGGCTGACATTTGGAGCAGCGGGAGATAAGGAATCTACTTATCTGTTCGCTGTTCGAGGAACCACAGCCTGGTACAAAGGTCTGTCTGACAAACACAGCAAGCATGACCACCTCATGGGTGTTCAAAATTGTAGAAATGAGGATGTCCGTGTTAACTATATAAAGCAGGTTTGTGTGCTATATAAATACTGTGGAATACCCAATGCACACAGCCTATATTCAGAAACCTAGCGTGAAAAACATTGAAAACATTTATTTTGAAATGCCATGAATATACTGTCACCATCTTCAGCCACAGTTCCAATGCAGTCGACCCACACTCAACACACAAGAATTTTGTTTCTCTGTGTTTACTTGAAGTCTGGCACTGTATCGGGTCTGGCAGCTGAGGAGAGTAAGCTGAAGGCAGGGGTGGTGGGCTCCACCATTCCTGCCTGGGACCTGGACATTGTAACAACCCATAGACCCGATGTGGCCAGATGATGATCTAGGTGTTTGCAGCAGAACCAGACGTGGCCGTGCGTCACTCCAATCAGAAGAGAGGCTCAGAGACAGACGCAAAAACACACTGTTCATCCTAGAGCTCCAGAGAGAAGCGTGAGAACCGAGATGTAAAACTACATTGAGGAGGTTTTTGTTGCCTAAAATATATTTTCTTATGGATATCAAAACGAGATGTTCCCAGACTGGTAATCCCTTTAATCCATATGCCATATGCTAAATCTGCGTGTGTTTTACCTTCAGCAGAGGCAGGAACAACAGACAGGAGGAAGGGAGGTAAGGGAGAGGCTGTGATAGTCCTCAGAGGGAGGACTTCTTCTCAGCAGGGCGCTACTCTCCAGTGCTTCACGGCAAACTGTGAGTTTAAAAGCCCTCGTATACACAAGCCAATGAAGCTGCACCAACACAGACTGAATCATGTTGTTATTCATGTCCTCTAATGAAACACAGCCAATAATAAGTTTGAGGGCTTTTAAAAAGTTGTAGAAGACCCTTTTACTTAGCTGAAATGACTGGATATTTACAAAAACAATCCAAAGCCCGACCAAAACCGATGCTGATACAGATATTATGAAATAAAACATTTCTGATTCAACACATCGGCTGATATGTATTTCTAAGATAAAAAAAACTATTTGAGGCTCGAACTTTTACAGGTTAACCATAAACGTTATTTAAGATAACTGTGAAACGAAAACACATGTACGACAAAATAAATATCTTTTCAGCATTGTTTATTCTGTAAAAATGTGTATTTATTCATGTGCATATCAGCAAACACACACAGATAGCGGTATCTCTGTAAAAGGCTTATATCGGCCGCTGTTATTGGCCAGCCAACTTGGGAGTTCCTGTTTTTATTCTCAGCTATTTAGCTAGTTTTTGTTTTTTTTTTTTGGATAACATCTACAGAGTAGTCCTTTCCTCTATTGCTAGCAGAGTTCAGCTGCCCCTAAGCTGTCGTCTTTGTGATGTTAAAATGTCGTGTTGTTACAGAAGGCATCAAGCAAACTTCAGCTGCCATTGTGAGTGTGTTTGATTAGCTGCTGTTTGTTGATACTAGTTGTTTGGGGGTCAGCATAGTGTGTCATGGCTCAAACTGCAGTCAGTGAAGCAGAATGTGACTTTGTAGGTTTATGGTTGAAATCTGTTAACTGTGGGGAGACTGACAAAAAGCTGATCCGTAAACCATTGAGGAGCATTTGAGCAGGATGCTTTTAACCCTAAAAATAAACATCACTGTTTAATTACCAGGTATGTGTTAAGTATGGTATTTCTGAGGAAGCTAGTCTTTGCCGGACACATAAAAGTTAAATAAAAAAACAACTCTGTGGGGTAAATGAGTTCTGATGATATATTTCTCCTCTTGCACAGTGCAACATAATTAAGTTTCAGGGACCTTAACTGGTAAAAACACAACAGTGTCATTTTAACCACTTCCTGATGACTGCTTTGCTCCGTTTCTGGTTGGAGGTAGGAGCATGTTAATAGCAGGAAATGACAGACTTTAATCAAGCTCAATGAATGGCAGCAAGTGCAGGTCTTTGTGGCGCAGTCGCCTTTGATCCAGCCTGCGCTCGCAGGTTCTCAGCTTTGATTTGCGCTGAGGGGAAGGAAAGGAGTTTTATTTGAAGAGTGGGAAGCCCCAGGAGGTAACACTTAGCAGTTCTTGTCACTGCATCCCAGCAAACAGACAAAGTATTCATCAGCCTACACACATGTGCAGCAGGGCCTGCAGAGAAACACGCTGTCCCACAAACACTGCTCATTTGCACATGGACGACCGGGCCTGATGGGTAATTTACATTCCAAGGCTAGTCATTACACAAACAGTTAGATGTAAAGATGACCTACATTCGCTAAAAAAGAAAAAAATCTTTTACAGCTCATGGAGTTTTGGCTCATTTAAGGAAACGAACTGAACTTTTTGGCCTCAGCCAAAGTTCTTATAACTCTATATGATAAAAGAGATGGAAATCTAACCAAAACATTGCCCTTTAAGTGGCAGGCTATTTATCTTGAGACACTTGAGATGTAGTTTGTTTTATTCACGGAGGAATTCATATAGAAGATGGACATGTTTGGCAGGACACAAAGTTCCTGTTGGGTAAGAGTTTCCAAGTTTCCATTGGTTTCCCTTTCACGACAAGGCATTTTTAACTTATATAATACATATAAAAAAATTCTACTTTTGCTTTTAAGAGAGGTTAGGCTTTTTATTTGAGTTTGTCAGTGCAATAAGCACTTCAATTCATGTTTTTAAGTTTAGTAAGACAGTTTGGAGATAAGCTTAGAAAGAGAGATTTTCAGCCTGCTCTATGCTGAGATAGGAGTCTCCAGCCTGTAGCTTCTGCTTTAGCAGACTTGTAAGAGTATTATCGTCTCATCCGAAAACTAATCATTAATAACGTTGAACAACTTGGTCTGAAAGAGGATTCAATGTCAATAACCCAGAGTAATAATTTACCTATGTAGAGTTACCGATCAAACCAAACTATGTACAAATGAGATCTCTATCTTGATGTGTTTTGAGGAATCCTTACTCTGTGGTAATGTCTATAATCTCGAAACAAAACCACCTCTTGTCATTCTGCGGTCAACCTGACAACTGCACTCAGTATGGTAGTGTGGAAGTCATTCAGCCTTGCTGCGTAATTACGGCACCAAACAAGTTAGAACTACCTAATGTGGTGAGGAACAAAGGCTATTTGTGTGATTGCTTCCACCAGGGGACATTTAATAATCCGGAGAGAACGAAAGGCACCTGTATCCGCTTAGTTTGAGCCCCTCTCTCAGGAGGGTGTGACGAGAGCCATACAGGCATGTGATAAATTTGAAGTCCAGTATTTTTAGCCCTGCTGATAACGGCATGCTGTGGCAAGACAAGTTTCTCCTTAGTTATGCAGAGTGGGAGAGGAGTTGTTTAGGGAAATGGCCTGTTCCTCCTGCAGAGAGGAAGGGAGGAACAGCAGCTGGTAGGCAACAAGCAGACACAGCATCTCTGAATGTCAGCCTTCCCTCCCGCCCCCCTCCTCTTCTCCCTCCACACCTTCTTCCCGCCTCTCAATATCTGTTGTCTGGATTCATCAGCGGGCAGGAGGCTGCCCTGCCTCCACTGTCCTCCCATGCCACTCCATCTCTACCTCAGAGGCAGAGAGTGCGAGAGAAGGGGGTAGTGGGCACATGAGGTGAGGGGGTGGAGAGTAAACAGGGGCTTCACATCCCTCATGTTGTTGCTGGGCAACATTTTCTGCCTATGACAGCCCTGAGTGACAGTAGACCTCCCTTCAGAACAAAGACAGAAAGTTGAGGGAGGGAAAGGCGAGAGAAGCAGGGAGCACGTAAAGATGAGCGGTGATCGGGTGAACAGCGAGGGCAGACGCATTGTTGTTTCCTTTCCAGCTACACAGAGTAACAAACTTTATCAAATTAACCAAGGTATTTCCAAAGTCGCCATTTTCAATCTCCTCACCTATATTGGTCTCAAGATAAATCGGAGGGGTCATGAGATAAATAACCTGAGCATAAAACATGTTCCATTACTATCTTCACTACTCTTGGGTGGACAGTGGATATTGCATTCTTTTAAGGGATTGCAATTCAAAATTATGAGGGCTACAGTTTAAAAACAGGGCTTTTGGAAAGAGTCTGTCCTAGTTGTAAACAACTTTATCAGAAATCTTAAATTTCCTTTGCTGGAATCACACTAAAAATCAGACAAATGTTTAAATTTTTGAACACTAAAACATCCTGCAATTCTGTGCAGATCCCAGCCTTGTTTTGCACATTCTCTTTCATTACCTATGAACATATGATTAGATCTATACCAAACTCCTGAGGCAGAGTACCAGAATTATCACCACAACCTCCAAACTATACTTTGGCAAAAGTTGGCAGACACCAGCCAAATCCAGCTCAGCACATTTAAGTGCAGCAGAGATCACATGTTTCATCCATAGGGCACATAATGAGGGTTTGTGACGATTACACAAGCTAAAATTAGCATGGGAATAATAATCACTGGCCGGAGCACTGGTTTTCATTTGAAGTTTGGCAGGGGAGAGAGTTCCACATGCCAGATCAGGGGTACTGCTTTATGGATTTGAGCAAAGTAAAGTTAACGCTGTAAACCATGTTGCTGACACCAGCATCGGCTAATTTGCGAGTGTTTTTGGGAGTGAGGATGCCAGAAGCTTGCATCATGGTGTGCTAGTAAACAGGAGAACAACATTATGAGCACACAATAAATGTAACGAATGCTACATCCAGATACGTTTCAACCTGTTGACATGCGGACGTCCAGTGAAACAACTTCCTCCTGTAATTAATGAAATTCTCCAAAGGGAACAGTCTGATTAAGTGAAAATTCTTCTTATTCTCCACAGGCCGTGACGGAGCTCAGACAGAAAAGGCTCTGGAAGAATTCCTGAGAACTAGGCGGCTCTGGCTTGTCATGCAGCTGGCATCTCTTTTATGGAGTCACTTTCAAAGCTACAAGTGGCATCAAAAACATCTGTTCCTGGTGCAGCCACCCACATGAGAGATGTCCTGGCCCTGGCAGGACTGCCTACAGATGTACGTTACAACCGACATGCAAATGAACATGTAAAACCCCAGACAGCCACAACGTGACAGCTAAGACAACAATATGCCAAAGAGTCCCGGAGGGGAAAAAATAAAAGACAAACAGAGTGGAAAGTTAGGGAAATATAAAGAAATATAGGAGGAAGGAGACTGAATAACTAGAAAGCATCTTGCCTTACTTGGTTTCTCCTCAGCCTGGCATTGCATGATCAATTTGCATTTTCAAATATTTCTGCAAATTTTGATTTCCAATGGCTGTTATCATCAGTCAAAACAAAGCACCATTTGACAAAGTGCAGACAGACTGAAACACGTACAAACAAACTACAACTTGTTGTTCCTTTTAGAGAGAATGTCTCATCTAGTGTTGTCGATACCATCTCGATTACAAATTTAACAAACCTCACCACATCAGTGAGAGCCATCTTGGCGCTCTTCTGTCAGTCAGTCCGGCCCATTCCAGATATATGACTGTGACCTGACCAGCTTTAGGATGTATGGAAATCAATGGCAGAGAACTATCTGCAGAAGTGAATAAACATGGGGTTTCCAGGCTTAAGTTTCTCCATATTAAAAAGGACATACAGTGGTACATTACATCTGAGGCGAAACGTCGATTTGACCTCCATGTTATTTAAAGCAGCAGTGAAAGATCCTGGTAAAGCCTGATGAAGAACTGGCACCATCACAGCGATATTGACGCTACTGTGTCCAATGTGTTTGAGATGCTTAAAAGCGCACTCTGCTAGTGCTCAGAGCTGTGCAAAACACTGTGCATCATTAAGTGGAAGTGTGCTTGAGTACTGTCCACGGCCTTGTAAAGAGACTGCAAGTGGGGGGAGAGTGGATAGAGGGAGGCGATGGGAAATGGTCTTCAGAGTTATTTCCATTCCCTCAGCCCGTTTATTGAAACATTATGGGAGCAAGGTTCAGTTCTCACGGAGCAGGAAAAGGTTTGGGAAGCAAGTAAAGAGTGAGAGACAGGAGAGAGTGAAGGAGGGAGTGAGAGAAAAGGGAGGAGGGACTGTAAGAAATGCTGCTTTTAGCTGTTTTCACTGGAAAAGACCTCACTCTGTGTGTGTCCTTCATTGTGTGGTTGTGCCTCTGGCAAAGGCCACAAAAGCCTCCATTTATCTATCCTGAGCATCTAGCCTTATTGAGAAAATGCCCTGAAAGGCTGGCCAGTCATCACATGTGCCACAGCGACACAGCTTTTCCCTTGTTAACACTTTACTCCCGCACCCAGAGTGCACCCAGCACAATCTCCACGGGAGTGAGGGATTACTCCTGCCGACAAATGGGGAAAAGGAGGTAGTACATCTGTTCTATATATTTGCATTTCTTTGGTTGAGATCACAATACACCACTTGACTCGATGGAAAGCGAACATTCTCAGTCAGGCGTGAGAAACCCACCCCATCAATGAGGCCTTTTTTTCCACCCTTTGGTTCCTTTAACCAGGGTAACAGCACATCACAAGGAGCAGCTTGCACCAAACACAATCTGTCAACTCCGAGGCAGACGGGGCTGGTTTATTCATGATTCGCTCTCATCAGTTTCTATTTACTCAGGGTTCTTGGTGGCGGAAAGGCGACCAAGTGCAATTTTTAGGACATCGCAATGTGCGCTATTCAGCAATCTGCAGCTCTAATTGCAGAGTTAGAGGAATTTCCTCCATCTCTAGCACTGAGGCACAACAGCTGCAGCTGGCATGGCATGCAGTGGGTGTGTTTAAGGGAGGTGTGGTGGCTAAAAGGGTGTCAAAGACTAACCACCCACTGAGAGCCATCGGCACACGTTCAGCTACGTATAAAAACACACTTAAATGCACGCGCTGTTGCATGCACAGACGCTTCACATTAACAAGTGCAAAGTATGCTTTTCTCTCCATGTGCAGATTAATAGCATTAATGAGTTACCGAAGCATCAGGGGAACCCTCTAAATGTGCTGCCCTTTCTACTGCCAGTCAACAAATCTTCGATCTTACTGATTTAGAGGAGTCAGCTGCCATCAACAAAAAATACCTCACATCTCATTCCTCCAGTCAACTGGTCTTCATCATCTCCTGATAAATTTCTGTTCATACTGTACATGACACATAAAAGTGTTGTGAGGAAGAGGAGACATGAGAATAATCTCCTGCCTCCGCATCTTCTCTCCATTCTTGGACCCACCTCTCTACACCCCACTATCTCACCATCCCCCCTTCCTGAATACTAAATGAGAAAAAGCGTCCATGGAGATGAATGCGGATGAATTCATTCCTTCCACCAGGAGCCAAGTGCACTAATCTGACCTGACGTGAGGGCCCCCAGTGATCAAGTGACCTTTGACCTTCAGCACTGATCGAGGCCAACGATCTGATGAGATGCTCTTATGACTGGGGGTAGGGAGCGCACAACGGCTGGGACGAAGGTTTGGACGAAAGCTTAACATCCCGTACAGTTGTGTTACATATTGCAGCATTTCCTCCAGAGAGACACATGGAAGTCCTCTGGCATTAATATTTATGCAATTCAGAATGGCATGAAAAGAGCTGGAGATAGATTCTTTAATGTGCTGCCACCGCACTCAAGCTGAGTGCGCAGGAAGGTGTCTGTCCTTAATCAGAGAGCTGGCCAGACTTTACCACCGCATCCCAAATAAGCTCAGATTTCCTTATTCCTCACTTCCTTATCTCGTAACTGCAGCAGGCTCGGAAGAATGTCACGAAGACGGCAGCGTTCGGAGAGAACACCAGGCGCTGGCAGCTGAACAACATGCATAAGGGTCAGCAAACTGGCAGAATCTAACGGAAAGTCTTGCTTTCATCTCTGTAGACAGAAAAACGCAGTATTATAACCAGCAGGGTTTGAGGAGACGGACGACTCCCACAGGCTGTTGCTATAAATAAGACAACCTGCCTGGTTAATAAGAGACACAGGGGCCTTTGGCACTGTGAATACGACCTTGAAATAGCACCTCAAAACACAAAATGTTTCAATTCTCAATACGACTCCTCAGAAAGACATTAATAACATTCAATAGTAAATCAATAACAGCCGGTCTTCTAGAATGATTTCCCTGGAGCAAAATCCTATCAAGCTGAGGCTCCAGGTTTGCAGTGTGTCTTAACTTTTTTAACATGTTCCATGGCCCTTGGAAAGAAAATGTTAAAAACCCGTTTACATTACATACTGCGATCCTACAGCATTGTCACAATGATGATTCTGCAGCGTAGCGACAAAACCAATAAGGGGGACAGAGCAATTGTGTAGCAGCAATTGTGTAGCAGCAGTCCATGAAGACAACAAACAGAGCAGCAGTGCGGAGCAAGCAGGGTTTGTTTGAGCAGAGTCTGGTCTCCTCTGGGACCCGAGACTTAAACCGCCTTTCAGTGAAAATGAAACTAAATGACAGGAAACAATTAACTGACACTCGTTTCTCCCTCTGCCTTCCCAGAGAAGAATGTCAAATGTCACCACCTGAGAGAGCGGATCTTCGTGTGTGAGCCGATGAGAGCGACAGTGATTACATGCATCTAACTAACCAGATCATTGTTGGGCTAACCTTGTTTAGAGGATTTTAATGAGAAACGGTTTCCTTGAGGGGGGGGGGATAAATCTGGTAAGGAAGGTTTTTGCTAAGAAAAAAAACTTGAATTCTTGGCATGCGCACACTCTGCTGTTGGGGAGTTTTACATGAACGCCAAAGGACTTGGCCAGGAACATATCACTGGGGGGAAACAAACTTTCAGCCGTTTGTAAGTATATTAAAATAATCTTATTAGGTAGTTGGTCAATCAACACAAGCTTAGTTCTGACCTCTGACCTTTGGTGTTTGTGTAAACACAGATTATCTCGAGACAGTTGAGAACAGTATAATTATACAGCTGCTCCTGTGGTCAGATATACAGCACCTGGCCGTGTTTGCAGCAGTTGTGTGTTTTCATCGTGTTTTGGCCAGTGTCGATGCAGCTCAGCGCTGAACTGTATGTGGCCCTACAGTCCTGTTTACATTTCAGAGAGGTTCCACGGGCTTCCAGTAAACATAGCCCGGGGAAGGTATAAGCACTGAATGAACACAAAGGGCAACTGTTAGGCATTGTAAGAATTACTCAAACAGAGGCCTCTTGTTAATATCCCCACATAGTGTCTGGGACAGTGTTTGCTTGAATATGTTATGCAATCCCCTTTCCGTTTGCTCCCTCTTCTTTTTAAGGAAATAAACCCATATAAAGGAGAGCATTCAGTGTCAAATGTGTTGCCCCTCAGGCTCTGGATCCCACAGCGTCCCACCCCCTGTGGCTAAACTGCAACGTCCACAGCAGTAGAGAGGAGGAGGAGGGGAGCTTTAAACCCCCCCCCCCCCCCCCCCCCCCCCACACACACACACACACATATTGACAGACAGTGTGATTACAGAAGCAGGAAAAAAGAAAGAAAAAATCAGGCCACTGTCACTCCAGATCATTATCCTCCGTCAACAGCCTTTACAAATCGCATTAAAATGAAGGCCGTTCAAAATGATGTCGCAAAGAGGGAGGATAAAAAGGAAAAACAAGTGAGATGGAATATACTACTCTAGCGTGGAATTAGCTCTGCCTGGCTGAACCGGTGCTCCTCAAACGCATCCTACTGCTGCTGCCTGCTGCAGCCCCGTGTACTAGAAAAGGCCAGGCTGAGTGCGAGGCCGGCACAGTTCAGCTCCTGTCCGCTTTAGCCTTCCCCGCCACTCTGCGCAAAAGTGATTCCCACACACACCAGTAACTCCAGTATCTCCGGCTCGTTCAAAATAGCCACGGACTGCCATGTCTTTGCAAACAGCAAGTTACAAGAATAGGCCAAAGGCATCGTCGCATGCAGGCATTTTTGTGCTTCAGTAAGTGGATACAAAGGCTACATGGTGATGCCCTGGTTTAATGGTGTGCATAATTCAAAAGCACAGAATTAAATGAACTACATGAGTAAAAAATATTTCTGTTTCAAGGATACTGACAGCGGGATAGACATTATTTTGAGAGCTACAGAACAGTTACTGATCTATTTTTCTACATCAGGGGCCATAAATGAGCAACAATTTACACAGACAGTCTAATTATATGTCCAACATCCATGAACAATTTCTGATTCAGTATGGTGCACATTGAAGTAATCCTTTTTTACTGTTAGCTCTGTAGCTGTTAGCAAAGCTTCATATCATTGAATATATTTAAAAAATTTTTACTTGTCGGAGCACATTGTGGGCTAAAACAGTTAAATAAAAATGACCATATTTATTGTCAGTATCTTAAGACTACTGACAGGACAGGGGCCAATCAGATTTCACCAGTGCCCACTTGCCCATAGCCTGTTGTCGCCCCAGCAAGAAAAAAAGACCACAGGAAGAATGTATATATACATTAGATGTCTTTCAGCCAATGAGACAAAAAGACTTTGACTGCAATAGCTGTCAAACTAAAATTAGAACAATACAATGCATCACACTGAACATTAAACTGCAAATGGCCAACGTTTTGCTGTAATTCATGGATTCCTGCGGATAAACCACAAATATCCAGTAACCTCACCCCATTATCATCTGAATTATGGGCCAGTGGAAACACAAACAACAGTAACATCCTCCTCCAAATACGTTTCGTCAGTGATTTAAAAAAGAAACACAATGACAGACCACAGACCATGACAGGACTTTCTAATTTGTCACGTGTCAGCGAGCTGGCAAACATGAAAGGAAGCAACAACAAAACAGCCAGTTCTCACAATTGATAAAAGGCCTGTTTAGGGGAAATTTCCTTCCTGTCAAAAAGGCTGATACCAGGACAAACGTGTATGTTCCCAACTGAACGCTCACAAAGCCGTACATGACAACACGACAACAATACCAGGCTGCCACTAAATAACACAATAAACTTACCTCCCTTCCACTTCTATTCTTCACACCTTGAGAACTGTAACAACACATAATGCTTACAAAACCTGCCTTACATTTCCCAGTGTAAAATCTACAGATGCAACCCTGCTGCTCATGGGGGTTAAATTGACTTTTCCACAGAGCCTCCTGCTCAACAACAGTGTGGAAGCACTGCAGTGCACTGGTGAGGTTAAGTGAAGGATACTGGCTCCAGCAGCAATGCCTCAATGACTCAAACACACACACGCACACACACACACACAGAGAGAGACACACTAAAGCTGAGCACTTTATGGCACATCTGTCACAGCTCTGCTCCATTTGACTTGTTAATTACAATCAACCTCTATCAGAAACCAGTCAGCACACTTTTAACGCTTTAAAACAACCCATCCGATGGCTATTTGCCCCTTGCTTTAGCCTAGGTCGATTTGGCAGTCAAGGGCACAGATGCTTGCAGGAGGCGTCTCACGCTGTATTGGTCTAGATTTTAAGGCCACAGGTCCAATGTACCGCACCTAAGAGGACTCTGATACGGTTATTATTACATGTGTAGGTGTTAGGAAAAAAATAATCCTTTGAATAATACAAGATAACTAATCAACAAATTGTGAAATTTGAATAGCAGATGATTGGTTAAATGGGAATATTTACTGTGCATTTATGGGTTTATATCCATATTATTCTGAACTTGTAAACAGGCCTACTATCCTACATTTAATGCCACTTGCTGGCCGTATATAGTTAAATGGAATTCCATGAATGAATCAACAGACACAGAGTCGGCAGAGGCCATGATGGAATGCAATATGGACTCTGGCAGTATTGCTCACACCCTGTCTAGTCCAGTCCGCCTATTCAGACGGGCCCTTTCTTTTTCGCTACAGTAGGGAGGAGGTATGCACGCCAGCACTAAACCAAATCCTTCTTATCTCCAGTCAGAGGTTGGCTTACACCACAGAGGTCAGAAGTCCTGATTGTCTGGGCCTGCCGAGGGGAACGCAGACAGAGTTAACCCCACGGGTCAAGCCTGGTCCTGGTCGGGTTAATGACTGGCCAGCGCTCATTCTCTCCATTGTAACCCGCTGACAGACATGTAGACAAAACATGCAGGAAGAGTCAGCAACTTTCAATGGCCTTCTCCCCAACATTCCTGATATGGACACTAATGAGTCCTATAGGGAATAGGAGGTGCAGACATAATTCATCTTGGCAAGACACATTTTCCTACATGCTCCACTAGTGGCAATCCATAATGCATGAAAATGATGTTTTTCGGAGTGACATTAAATTATTGGCTTGGTGAAACAAATAGTGAATCTCCCTTTCTCACGGCTCTGACACTGGGTATTTGTGCTGCACAGTGCACTGGATTTGTTGTGAAAGGATTAGAAAGGCCTTCATAATATAGGTTGTGCGTTCGGTTTCCCCTCTTTTTTGATTTATGCTATGCTGATAACAAACTCAGATGACCAACATTTAACGATCACGTCTGCAGATCAGATCAAGAGGATTCATGGTTTTCTCTCAGATGGAAACATATCTTATATCTACATCTGTGTTGTCTTTCAGGGCTACATCTGTGAGCTGCCGCCGTACAGAAAGGATCATATGTAGCTCCATCTGTCAGTCATGTGTGTAGGATGGAGCTTCCAGTCCAGAAAATCACGTCAGGTTTTAAAAGGTCATCTACACACTGTTATGTCTGAGCTGATCTAAACTGGTCCTATGATGATGCTTTCCCAACCAGTGACACAAGAGTACAATCTAATGCATGGAAGTATTACAATATGTCATCTGCGGTGCAAAGAGGCACTTCAAACCCGCTTTAAAGTGGACTACGTGGAAAGCATTTATCATCCATTGCTCTGGCTGAAGTTATCAGACGCCTAATCTTTTCCCATTAGAAGTCAAGCAATGCACGAAGAGGCGGTGACGGCAGAGTCTGTCATCAGAGGACTCAAACCGTTAACCCCTCTGCCCCCACGCCTCACCTCCTCCCTTCTGAGGCCCGGCTGGGTTTCGGCAGAGGTTGACAGTGTCGTCACCTGTAATGGCACAATTGGCATTTTACTTCTGTCATTATACCATCGGCTCAGTCCCGCAGCTTCCCCTCCAGCCACGGCCCCGGCTTTTCACTCAAATGTGGCCAGTTCGACAGCAGGCAGCCAGATGAGTGGTATGAGGGTGGGAAATGAAAGAGAAGGACTGTTAAGAGACGTACGAGGCACAAGGGATTGGTTAATGTGGCTGATTTTGGTGAGATAACTGCATCCAGTAACAGCATCTTCTAAAAAGGATAATCCTGAAAATGTTATGTTTTTATGCTATTTATGTTATAATGACCAAAAATATTCCCCCATCTGTATCTAATCTAGTCTACTTATCTACGTGAAAAAGGTCATATTAACCAATGACGCATCTACCAGACACAAACAAACAAGCAAAGTAGCAAATGACGATGCCAATTCCCTCACGTCCTTAAGAAACACACCACAAACCATAACATCTCATTTGTGCGCATCACACAAAGAGAAACACGGAGCTGTGAAGGGCTGCAGGCCTCTTCCTGTGGTTCACAGAGATGCACACTGACCCAGTGATGCACGCTAGCATACGCCTGTGCCGGAGCAGTTAAACACGCCGTTTCGAAGGCATTACACTGATTACACACAAGAAGCGGTGCAATGTGAGCTTCAGACAGACATGATGAACGACCGAAGGAGGGCCCAACACGGTGACCCCTGAAGTAGTGAGAGTGGCCAGATCCTTTGGAAACCATGATTCAACATTCCTCGGAAAATCATATGAAGGGTTTACAGCTTCTTTTTTAAATTCCAGACTAATGAGAGGCATTGTTGGAACTGACGTAGCGAGATAGTTCGGGAGCTTTAATGCCATTGTGCATATTATTCATCAATCTGATGCTACTAATCAAAAGAGAAACATCGTTCTATGCCCAGTTCTCAGTAAATCACACACATCTCCACTAATGGAAACCTGTTGAAACTGGGACTTGACTGGTACAAAAACAACACATTGACCCAATGACGGCATCTGTACTTTCCCTGACAGCGATGAGTGGGCTTAAATCCCTCCACAAATCCAGACTGCAATCAAAACAAGGGCTGACAAAAAAGACGTAGAGAGAGTCTGGCTCTCACAACAGGAGCGGGCAGCATGTGATCCCCTGTCTGCTGGCTGGTTGGTTTTGAAGCAACAGGATTTGGATGGAGAGGCCTATTGTGACTCCTGGCCAGCCAGCCAGTCAGCCAGCCAGTCCAGACCAGGTTCCCTGATCCTCATCACATGCATGGGGTGTTGAATCAGCTGGAAAATGGTGCTTTGGCGTGCTTCCATGGTACAGTAAGGAGAAATGCATTACTTCTAACAAATCGCTTTTAACAGCGTTTTTTTCCCTTTCGCTGTTCTCCAGAGCGTGTCTGGTGGACTGGCTGGTCGGTGCACAGGAAGACTGTAATGATCCACCACTGCTAGGTAATCTCCCCAACCTAAACAAAGCCCCCAAACAGCTGTGTGTTATGGTAATATCTTGACAGGCAATTTCTGTGTCACAAACGCGACACAACGGCTGTAACTGGAGTGGGGCGTCTCCGAGCCCACAAGGCCAGGAGACATCCTTAACAGCTCTGCAATGGTAACAACTGGATATGGCCTGTGGGCATGTCACAGGAAGTCGTCTCTCTGCCAGACCTGACAGGTGCCTCATTGTTCAGCTGAGCACACATTGTGCACATAACTTTATTTTGAAAGACATATCTATCCGGCTCAATTACCCATTGTCTGGTTATTCATGCAGAAGGTGCTTTTTAGAAATAGACGAGAACACATTTCTTCTTCGGGGGCCCGGTGTGCACGCTATTGATGGCAGCATGCAACAGATCTCCATTCATAGTAAGAATGAAAGATTTTCCCTGGCATTGTCATTATTACGGCGGCTGAATAGGTCCCTCTCTTGGAGTGCACTGCTGGCAGCGGGGGAGATGGGGTACCTCGGCAGCCTCATTTATATCCACATTAGGGTAGATCTTGTCTTTAATCTAACTTTCATCCGTCTGGAAACTGCCTGCCCTCCTAAAACACAGAGTTTGCAAACAAGAAATTTAACAAGCAAGGAATCACGTGAAACCCTCTAAAATAAACGACAATACAGGTTAAGCATTGTGTGCAAAAGATAATGAGGAAAACCATCAATCCAGTTGAAAAATTGGTTTGCTAATATAATCATTTGCAGGATGACAGAGAAAATGAGCAGATTAATTGGGTTGTTTTTCGCTCTTGTGCACAATAACAGCAGATTCTTCACACATCACTACAGATGTCTTTATTCCCAGTCAGGAGAGTGGTCAGTTGAGAAATCGCCTCCTTGATTTGTAGTCCTATGACAGCTGGAGGGAAGCCAAACATTTTTGGCATTAAAGGAAAATATGTCGGGGCCATGAACATATTGGAGCCATCACAAAACACTCCAATCTACTCAGCACCACAGAAGAAAAAACAACTAATCTTTCCCAGACATAAAACGCTTGGGAAAAATAATGGTGTCTTATTGATTTTAACGCTCCAGGAGCAGGGAACTGTTTATGCTTGATCGGTTCAGACGGGATCTGTGAAGCCAAAAGGACAAAAATCCAGGGCACTGGAAGTTAAGCAATGGAAACTTTACATTTACAGACTACATGGAGTTGTTGTGTCTGCAGCTGCAGCCACCACCAGAGGACTGGGGCCTACTTGTTTCCCTTTATTGGTGTTTTTAGTTATTGTTGAGGACAAACTTCCTGCAGGAAGACAGCAAGGACAAACACTTCACTTGTTTACTCTTTCAGAGGAGTATGCGCTGCGATGTATGTCGCATGCAAGAGCAAAACTGTACATGCCGTGCAAACACACACGGATGGATATCAGTTATGGAGAGATCCAAACAACTGAGATGTCAGGGGAACTCAAGTCGTTTGGCTGGACACTGTGAAAAACTCCCACTGCTCCGAGAAATATAAAGTTCACCCGAATAAACACACAATGCACAGTGGAGCGTGTGATTTGCTCTGACCGTTGCTTTTTTTTTGGGGGGGGGGGGGAATAAGTAATAAAACGTCCCACACACACACACACTGAGGCTTGGCAGTGCAATTAAATATGCTTCCGTAAGACTAGCTCACCTACAGTGGGCATGAGAAGGCTTTACCACCCCATGACCAGCTGGACAATGGTGCCTTTAGCGCCCCCTGACGTCTGCACTGTTAAATTCATTCAAAATATATTAACAGTGCAAATCCAGACCACTAACAGACCCCCCCCCCCCCCCCCCAAAAAAATACACACACTCACTCACATCACCACTATCACTGTAAATATGACGTCACCATGCAGCTTCACTGACATTAAAACATTATACACTAGCAAAAACTAAATAGGTGTGCTGTAGCAAATCCTAGTTTCGGGAACGCCGAGGTGTAATTGGATGTTTTTTTGCACTGACTTCGGTCTCCGCGCTCCCTCGTGAGCAGGCGAGCAGCAGCACAGCTCTCACTTTGTGACAGGACGCATATACCGGCTATAGATAGAGGCTGAAACACTAGATATCCTCCACCTCCTTCATATCCCATCCTCTCGTGTGTCCGTGGAGTAACTTCACCCGCCGCGCTCACTGTTTACCAGCCGCGTCTCTCACTCTCACTGTGCGTGTCGCTCCTCACTTTACAGCTGCAGCCCTACTTTTCACTTTGTGCTGGGGCCCGGAGGACGCGGAGAAGGCGGACGGGGGGCTTACCGTGCCGTGCTGGGGGGTGTCCGGGGATCCGGCGGTAAGTTATCCGTGCGGTGGGGGAGTCGGCAGCGGTGCGTGTGTCCGGTACAGCCGCTGGTCTGTGTCTCATCCCGCTGCTCCTCGCTCAGCCTCCAGACTGAAGTGGCCCACGGAGCGGGCAGAGCACCTATCCGCTGCCGACGCGATGACGACAGCACGTACGGCCACGAGGCCCCGCCCACTCCCCGCGGTGTCTGTGGCTCCTGAGATAATTCTCCGGCCCATGTGAGTGTTGATGCTGGAAGATCAACAGACCGCTGTCCACTGAAGGTTAAAGGTCTATGATGAGCCCGTGACCACCGTCCAGTGCTTCACCCTCACCATTCACCACAGACCTACTTCAGTCTGTAGAGGCCCAGTCAGCCCCACAGCGCCTCCACCCGGTCCACCGCAGAAGTGTTTCTCTCTAGCGGTCTGAATTCTACTCTGCATTCAAACTCACGTGCTGTAATTAATAATCATAATAATAATAATCGTAATTATAGTGATGTATGTCAAATTCATATATGCCTCATGTTGAAAAACAGAAAATCAGTCAATCAATCAATCAATCAATCAATCTATCTATCTATCTATCTATCTATCTATCTATCTATCTATCTATCTATCTATCTATTTATCTATCTATCTATCTATCTATCTATCTATCTATCTATCTATCTATCTATCTATCTATTTATCTATCTATCTATCTATCTATCTATCTATCTATCTATCTATCTATCTATCTATCTATCTGTCTGTCTGTCTGTCTGTCTATCTATCTATCTATCTATCTATCTATCTATCTATCTGTCTATCTATCTATCTATCTATCTATCTATCTATCTATCTATCTATCTATCTATCGTCTACATTCATACATTCTTCCATTTATATATCTCTAACTCTGAGTTGAGTCTGAATGTGCCTTGAGATAGTTTGAACTGTATGCAAATATGAACAGGCTTTACTTTACATTCATTAACTTAACTTAGATATTTATTTTGATAGATAGATAGACTGGTATCTGGATATAAATATGAGCAATACTTTATTTATTTTACTACTAAGTCCAAATGGAAAGAAAACTACATAAAGAATGCATGAAGTAACATAACAGGGAGAAATAAACAGATAGAAAATGTCATGGGTTCTTTACACGATAGTGGTACATATACTGTAAATGTAGAGAGAGATATGATTAAGTAAAGAACAAGATCATAATATATATTAAAAATATACAATATTAAAATATAAAAGCACCACTGAGGTTTTCACCTCTTACTAGTGCAGGAGTTAGATGTGTTTTAAGACAGGAATCTGTTTCCATTTTAAAAGCACAAAAGTAGGTTTTAGTTAGTTTATTTGGTTCAGTTTATTTCACAGTACATAAATACAAAATACATGATTTAAATTATACAAAATACCAGGGGGGTGTGGTAGAAAGCAGCAATGGCTTGTATGAAAACCAGACCCAAACACCCAAAACTGCATTTCCCAGGTGTCTGCGGGCGTAGTGTGACGTATTAAAGTGGCGACGTTTGTTTGTTTCCATGGAGCCGACGCGAAGTTTAACGTCTCGGATTAGCTCGAGGGGTTCAGTTAGCTTTGAGTTAGCTTCCCCATGCTCCAGGATGTCAGGAGGACACATGAATGACACTGTCCAGACTCTCTTTTCGTTTGAACTGTGGGTGGAAAACATCCGAGTCGATAAAGACGCTCAGGTTTCGGACGAGCTGGCTCTCGGGGTGAGGCTGCTGGACTTTCCGACGCTGCTCGTTTATCAACCCCAGCATCACCATTGCGACGATGAGCATCCGGGTGAACACGCGGAAGATGAGAGGGGGCATCACCATGGAGATCACCCATTCAACAGAGGGAAGTCCTGTTTCTTTCTGATGAATCTGAACTCGCTGCACAGCCATCTGTCTCACACCCCTCTGTATGCCATGGTGCTGGACGTGAAAGAGGAGATTCCGAGGCTAGTGGGCTCCTCCCTGATATCACTGGATAAAGTGATGGACAGAGTCATGCAGGATGTTGCCCAGCACGGAGTGTCTGCTCCCTCCTCACACGGAGAAAGGGGGCTCTTTGGTGTGTGCAGCCTCACAGGGGAGCAAACTGGGTCGATTTCCCTGAGTTATAAATTGTTAAGTCTGGGGACTAGTTTACTGCCACATGTTGCAGACTGGAGGGGGCTTAAAAGCAGGAGCATGCACGGAGGACAGCGTGCACGAGGAGGCATTGAGGAGGAAAACATATCTACAGAATCGCAGCGTCTTGCCCATTCACCCACACTGGACAAGTCTGACGGAAACATCCCAAACACGGCACCAGCGAGTGCAAATAATTGTAAGGACATGCAGGATGTTGTTGTGTGTGTTGCCACTGAAGACAAACCAAGATCCCAAATTCCTCAAACACTCCAAGAAACTGGAAACTGTTATGAGAAGGATTTAAGCCTTTTCTGCCCCCCACATCTTTACTACAGTAGTTCTGCACAAAGCAAAAATGAAGGATGGGTTTACAAACATCTCCCTCTAGACTCAAATGCTTTTACATTTGAGGATTCATGCTCTGAGACATCTGACAATAAGTTTGAAGCTCCGAGTTCTGTGATGTTGGACCAGAGAGTGAGATCTAAGGGAAAAGCATTAAGAAACAAAGAAACAAGCATCGTCAGTCCTAATGCCCTTGGGGAGACTTTGCAACAGTTGCCTCTGCTTAACGCTCTTCTAGTTGAGCTGTCACAGTTAAATAACCAGAGCCCACAACAACCCATGTCCATCCATCCCAATCTGGCGTGGATTTACAGGCCTGGATCCACAGAGCTGTCAGCTGAGCACAAAGACACACCACGAAAAACCTTGGAGAAAAGCAGACAGGGGACAAGTCCCTGTCTTAAACATTTGCATCCTCCCAGAAACTGCTCTACTCCAATAGTTAGACCTTCATCTGCACAAAAGAAAGACAATCCAGAACAAGCTTTGATTGAGAGGAAAAGCTCCAGTAAACCTACCAGAAAGAAGCTTGTGTATGGAACCACCCGAACATTCAATCTGAGGTTGAAGCAAGTGTCACATCATAAAGTAAAACATCGGGAATGCGTGGAATTAATGCAGAATCAAAAACAGACGAGTACGAGCAAAGGAAAGCCGAAAGCGTTGAAGTCCAGTCAAAGGATATCAGTATTAAATCAGAGCTCCAGTTTCAATGAAAACATCGAGACGATGATGCAAAGCATCTCGGTGGACTCAACCATACATCAACAGAAAAAACAGCATTGGAAAGTTCAGGATGAGGAACATAGAGACCCTCTGAGGGGGTCAGAGGAACCTTCTCTTTCTGAGAGGAGAGACTTGAAGTGTATTCACATCCCCAGTATGGACAGTGACAGGGCCCAAAGCAAAGACCAGAGCGAGCGTCACAGTGAGTCAAATCGATCACAGTCCGAACGAGACATAGAGAAAATTAAATCCCCAAGAAGTAGCAGGCACAGCAGCAACAAGTCGTCATTTTCAGACTCCAGCAGGGAAGGAAACAAGGAAGGAGACTACACCGATAAAGGAAATGAAGAAGCAGACTACGCTGATGACTTTGACAGTCTTGAACCCAGTGATGCCGACTCTTCTGACCCTGTAAGTAGCCCCGAGCCCTCTAGAGGCAAAACCCCTAAGTCTCCTGTCCGCCTCGACTTCCACAACCCTGACTGGCGCTCTGAATCCGTGCAGAGGAGGGCAGTCCTCCCTGTGCCCCTCAAAGCTCCCAGCTCGCCACAGAGGTCTCTGAAGGCCACGCACATCATTCGACCTCGAAACCACGCCTCTGCCCTCAGCCTCTCCTCCGAAGATGGAGACAGAGACGAGTCGGATTCCCTGCGAACCGTATGCTCCAGAAAGCAGATGACGGAGAGCAGCAGAGCGGAAAGGAGCTCCCGTGCGGAGAGTTTCGTATCATCAAGATGTGAAAGGAGCAAGTCGACCAAGAACAGCAGTCCACTCCGAGGACTCTCCGTAGAATCAACATCATCCTTTGAACCACAGGAGGCAGAGGAAGTGCAGGATGAGCTCGGATCTCTAGATTTTGGAAAAGTATATCAACACGTCTCTGAGCTGGTGGCCAACAAACTCCCTGGTTACACAATGTAAAACATCACAAATTTAACCAACACAGTATTTCTCTTGACGAAGTGAAACAGATGGTATTGTCCTGATCTTATCTTATTAATATGTAAATGTTTAAATAAAAAAAGGCAATCTTTATGTGGAAATAATGTGATAATTTCATATTGATTAAAGAGACTACTGGACATCTGTATAAAGCATTGGAACATGAGTCTTTTAGAAACATATTAAACTCTCACTATGCACACAGCTTATAGAAATCTTTCATAGATAAGATTTATATTTTAATTTAATAAAGAATTGAAACTCTCAGACTACTCATAAGAGCAGCTCCTGAACTCAGGGTACTGGCCAATTCAGTTTCCACCAATATAATTTGATTGTCAAAGCATAAAGGTATTCCATTGGTTTTAAATGGTATTTGATGTGTTTTGCATGATACAGTCGTTTTGAGAGTTTCTTTTTACAGTGTTGAGTTGCAGTGGAAAAACTCAACCATGACAATGATTACACTGGGTGAAAATGTGTGGTTTCAAATATCTAGTGGTTATAATAACTGGTTACTTTTAAGATTAAGAGTAAAAGAAAATACTTAAAATACAAAATACTATGCAATATTACTCAACATCTTAAATGATACAAACATTTATACATTACGTGTTACCAAGTTAAAACTTAAAAGTGCTGCTGTTACATGAATGCATTTGTAGTAATCCACACACTTTTAGTTAAGTGTTTAAAAACAGGGATTTTACTTTAAATGAAATGTGAATATTAATAAACAACGTTTCAACCACCGTAATCCTACTTGTTTTACCTTTTTACGAATTATAACAACACTAGTTTCACAGTGTTTAACCCTAACACTTTTTTGTTACTAATGTTGAATTTATTCGTTAAATCTTTTTTTATACAGTCTATGGTTAAATCACACAAATCACCGAGAAATCACCTCAACCATGTCACGCATTTCAAAATAAAAGTGCTGGCGTCTGGTTTGAACTGCGCATGCGTCAGACATCCATGTATACGGAAGTTGTGCAGCAGCAGCAGCAGCAACGTGTTGACGGTGTAAACAGAAATGATCAGACACGTGTTCTTGACAGGACCGCCAGGTAACTCACCACATCCAATGTGTTCACCGAGGATCAAGTTCGAGCTATTTTCGTACTGATGCTGTCGAAATGTACAGTAGAGTTATTCACATGGGTTGTTCCATTTAAACAGCATTTTCACAGCTTTTCAATCAATCATACTCACATAGATACATTCATCTTTGAACAACACGGATGTTATAATGTGCAGGTGTTTATCTAACTGTAGGTTGTGTTGCTTATGAACTCTATTTATTTCTTTATTATTATTATGTGTTTCAGAGGTGTCTCAGTTATTCTCTCTGCCTTCACTGATATAACAGACAGACTGAACATTATAAATCGTCATGATGGTAACATCTCTTTTACTGCACGGCTGTTACAGTACACTGCAGCAGCCGGCTTTTGAACCTAATAAACTGTTCATAGAGCGATTATGAGAAAATGGGCCCCTGGGCACAGGGAGGTGGAAGGCGCCACACTCTGCCTACACAGGATCTCGTGTCTCTGGTTTGCATCCTTTTGTGGTTATACCTAGAACTATCTCTGGCCCTTTATGTCTCACCGTGGTCTTTCAGTGTCTTTTTGGTAACTTGTGATTGTTTTATTTGTGATTCCTTTGTGTATATTTGTGATCATTTCATGCACCTTTGTGTTTTTGTGTCTGGATTTTAAAGAAGAAATATCAACAGTAGCTTTATAACTTGGTGCTCACAAGCCTCTCTGACCCATGTGCCTGTGCTTGGAACACCCATGTGGTAATCAATACATAGATTTATGTATGTAGCTGACTGAGAGAATTGATTAAGGCGTAAGAAAGCGTAAACATTACTAGTGCATAATTTAAACAGCTCCCACAGTTTAGCACGAAGTGTATGCCAGTTTCAAATGGTGATTTCACACTTGTTTTCCCGCATCTCTTTGTTCTTGATTGAAGGTGTGGGGAAAACCACTCTGGTCCAGAAAGCCTGTGAAGCTCTGGTGTCATCAGGCGTGGGAGTTGAGGGGTTTTACACAGAGGAGGTCAGGGAGGGAGGCCGCCGAGTCGGCTTTGATGTCGTCACCGTGACAGGAGAGAGGGGCCACCTGTCCAGAATCAGGTAGCCGGGGTTGTCATCCTGTCTGAAGCTCACTATCTGCTCCCCTTCATCACTTTGTTTTGACTATACTTCTCTTCATCTCGACTTACAGACACGGGGCTGCTGCGTCTCCTGGAAGAAGGGAGTACACAGTGGGGCAGTATGTGGTCGACTTGCCTTCATTTGAGAATCTGGCTCTCCCCCTCTTCCGAAATGTAAGATGGCCATATGTGCTTTTTCCTTTCTTTTTTTACTCACCCTCATCAATAGATCACAGTGAGCTAAACACTTCCCCGTCCCCCCCACTTAAAGAATCATCAGACCTTTGGTTTTCTCAGAATTGATGGAATAATTGGAAGCTCGCAAACACATGAATTCCAGAGTGACACTTTTAGTGTTAGCGGTGCCGTCTGGCTGTCACTGGCCGTGATTAATCTGACATGTAAATGAGCCTCGAGTGGTGCCTACATATTCAATGTAAAGGAAGGTGTCTGTGTCGTGGCGGCACGTGTTCCACTTTCATCTCACTTAAAGCACTGCTCAATCATTACATGTAAAATGAAACAACTGTAAGAGCCATCCCGTCAGTCAGTGAGATTCACTTACATATGATGACATTAGTTTAGACACACGGCCACCGAGGGGAACACATCTTATCTTTTTTATTAAAAGATGTCCAAACTGACCTTCCTTTTATTTCCAGAATGTGATTAACACCAAGCATAAATCTCAGCGCTCCTTGCAGAATGCTAACATTAACATCTCTCGTGTGCAGGTCGGGGCGGCAGATGAGGGCACTAGGAAGGTGTTCATCATTGACGAAATTGGCAAAATGGAGCTTTTCAGCCAGTCGTTCATCAGAGCAGTGAGACAGACTTTAGAAAGCTCGTCCTGCACCATCCTGGGCACCATCCCCATCCCCAAGGGTAAACCGCTGGGTCTCGTGGAAGAGGTGCGGAGCCGGGGAGATGTCAAGGTCTTTGCTGTGAGTACAAATAAAAGCTCCCTCACTGTAAAGAAAATATATTTAGGTCAGTTTAGGAGATTATAAGTCCCACACTAGCTATTTCACACTGTTCACACTGCACCCACTTGGTCTTAGGAGGGCAGTCAGGCTGCTCACCAACACAGAAGGGGCATGCCCCGCATTATCCCTCTCTCCGATAGCAGGATTAACTCTAAATCATGCGTGACTGATTCAACAACAAAGGGTGGTCTCAGATGTCAAAATGATTAATCACGGAAGACTCAGTTATGGATATTGTCATGCAAAAAGCCTCACTATGCGGGGGCAGTTATCATATTATACAAGATAACCAGACAGTGTAAATCCAGTTTTATGTCAGTCAACGTGGTCAGTTATTTCATCTGGTTGGATAATCTTAAGGAGGACATTGTATTCTATTAGGCTTTGATCCCACAGTACAAAATGTGATTTTACATGCTCTGCAGACTACATACATGTGTCATGACTTCTGCTCCTCTCGGTCCTCTCCCCACTCAGGTGTCCAAGGAGAACAGGAACACTAGCCTGCCCGACATTTTAGCAGCACTGCAAGAATGTTTAAAACATGCAGCCTAATGTGAAGAATCCCGACCCTGCACTTTGCGTGTGCTTTATTTTGTGCTGACAACAAGTTTTTATTTGTGTCAGTGCGTATACAGCACACGCAGCCAGACAGTTCAGCGGCTCCACTACACGCACCTCAGAACAGGGTTGTGACCTAACCCGAAGAGCTGCTAAAAGAGATAGAGTGTCACATGCATGCATTTATGTACACAATTCATTTTTTCCCTCCATCCTCATACCGCCTCAAAATGGATTGCATGCTGAATAATTGATTGTGATCTGGAGCACAGTGTGGGGCAATTGTTCTGTGTATAAGAGTGTAAACCACGAGCAGAGTCCAAGATGGTTTAGTCCTCGAAACAACTGGGTTTTATTTAATTTTTATTTCTAATTTATGGCGATTACTGCAGGCACTTCTCGTTTGGAGTGTGTGATATTAATTTGGTCAGTGGGACGAGCGGTGCTAGTTTTCTCTCTGAGCAAACAAAGCAGCGCCGCGGTTCATTCATTATTTCTTCTTGCGAGCCTCCCTCGTGTGTCTGGTCAACCTGAGGATGCGCTCTTTGAAAGTCGATCAGTATTTAATGGTACCACTGTGTCCCGTACCTTTTCATGGTTTATTCATCCACCAGCATGGACAAGGAAATTGATAAATAAACAGTTACTGTCTTCTAACAAGGACGTGGTTTCATTTCTTATAGTCAAATATCGCTGTCATTCGTCGAGCGGATGTAAATGTTTTCATTCTGTTGATAATCTTCACGGTTTTAATTTGCTGCAGAAATAAATATGTTTTGTCTTTTGTCTCGAGGATTTTCGGCTTCGTCTCGGGAGATAATGGAATCTCTATCCAGGCGCGGGCAGCTTACAGTAAAGGATAAAGAGTAGAACAGAATACAGGGTTTTAGAGCTGTCAGGGAGCCTCTGTGAAGGGTTTACACTGACGGTACAACACAAAAGAGCTCTCTGAAGGGGCTTCACAGTGATACGGCGAGACGTGTTGTCAAACTCTGTGACTGTCAACAAACAGCTGTGAAATTAAAGCCACGCTCTGTTTTTTGTTTCAGACACGGTGTCTTCTCATAATATAGGGGACGTAGCTGGAGGTAGCTCAAGAAGATTCGTGGCTCAGGAGTTTATTGATCACACACCCGCTCCGTAGACATGGAATTCCACCGACTCGGCGTGAGCTCCAGCGTCTGGCAGTGGTGCGGAGGTTTTTAATCGAGAGCCTCTGGAGGAGAGAGATTTTTCTCGGCTTCAAAGAATCTTTAGGTCATTTGAAAGAGAAAACACTCGGAAGGCTGCTCTGGCTCGGTTTTTCGAGCATAACCGCGCGTGTAACTGATGTAACCTGTCAGGCCGGCTGCAGACAGAGCTGCCAGCTGTGATCTGCGTCAGACGTGCTGCTGCGCCAGCATCTGCTCTGTGGCCACTGCCGACGTGCCTCTGGATCAGCTGGCACCGACAGGCGCTGCACTGGCCTCAAAGTCAACACCGGTCGTAACTTTGAACCAAAGTGGAAAATGATGCTGCATCATTATTCTTGGGACAGGCCTAACAGGTGATTAGAGCTGGTGGGTTCATGGTTGGCACGTCAAGCAGTAGTGCTGAGGTGGCTGGCCCTCCTGAAGGTGATCCTCAGCTTCCTGCAGCAGGGCAGCCGATGGGTTATGTAACAGTGACAGAGTCCCTGCCTGTTTTATGACTATATGGTGTGCATGTGGATGCATCTGATGGGTTATGATGTAATTAGTAATGTTTATCAATATTGGGACAATATATCTTGGTTGAACTTTTTAACTTTTCATGTGTTTGTGTTGCCTAATTTGGAATGTAACTCTTGGTTTTACTTTAGTTATTCCAATGTTTAGGGTATCCTTGGTTGTCTAGAAAGTTGCAATGAAAAAAGCATTCTGAAATAATAATGATAATTAGATGAATAATAGTTATTATTATTGGTGACTTATAGCAGTGAATCACACCCAGCAGTACCTAAGTGTACGAGTGAAGATTGTGGAGAAACGCATCTAATTTGGAATAAATAGAAAAGACAAACATTTGGTTTGTTTTCTTTGAACAAGTATCCCCTTATTGAGTCAGCTGTGTTGACAGCAGATCAACGCAATTGCAAGGAAGCTGAGAAGTTGGGCTATTAGCATAAACTGATGGCTTCAGGGGTCAAAACCGAGAGCTGGTTAAATAGGCGACATAGTGAAATGGCTCAAGGTCAGTGACACAGAGACTAATGGGTTCAGCTAAACATCAGCCAAGTATGTCCTGCAGTCACTCAGAAAACTGACATGAACACATGAACAGAGAAAACCTCAAAATCCAACTTGAATGACTTCATGAAGCACAAGCTGGAGCTCTCGAAAGGACCTCACAGTCCTTGGACTTGATCGATGAGAACTAGAGGAGTGGGTGAAATCAGATCCAAGAATAGTTGAGCTCTGACTCCTACAAATAAGCTGTGATGTCTGCCTGACTCAGCTGGGTGTTGATCCAAGCTTTTGCACGGGCCACAATTACTTTGAGTCACTTTTATTTGGATAATTCATGAAACAAAAATTACAGTCCGTTAACATTTGAAGAAATGCTAAATTTTATTTATTTTTGCTGCAGTGGTTTCACTTAAGAAAACAAGATACACGACGTCAACGAACGTTTTCATACAATTATAATTATGGAGAAATGGTTGAACTATTTGCCAAACGGAATGGATATACTGTGGAAATAGCTAAAGGTCCAGGATAGCCAATGACGGATAGATAAAACATAATGGTTAAATGGCTTCATATCAAATAATAAGGGTTTCGAATATACTTTTTCTTAAAGTAATGCAGCAAATCTAAGTTCATTTTGCAGGGCTGTGTGTTTGTGTGTGTGGGGAGCGGGTGTTGGGGATTTACAGGATGATCATAATAACATTTTATGGTAACATCTGGCCTTTTTTTAAACCATATTCTATACTGTAAACAACATGGCTTTGTCCACATATAACAGTCGTGTAACTGTAACAATAAGCTGCACTGTCAGGGGACCTGAATGCATTGATGTGTCCTCAGCCGGAGGAGTGTCGCATTAAAGACCATATAGAACAGCCTGAATGAATCCACAGAGTGCATTAATATCCATATCACCGAGACGCATTCGCACCATATCTGCGGGACAGATGTCTGTGCGGCACCCTGCACCCTTTATCCCTCTGCACGGGGAGGACAGAGAAATGCAAGGAGCTTACCAACGATCCAGGACAAAAGGGAGCTGGCTGGTTGGGAGGGAGGGAGGAGAGTGGGGGTTGGGGTTGGGGTCAGGGTGGGCTGGTGTTTAGATGAGGAAACATCTCTCCAGTTATTACATTTTGTGGTGGCAGCCCAGTAGGCCCAGTGACAGCTGTAGAGAAGGGGGACACATTATGTTATATTTGTCCGAGAAGCCGTGGGCCAAAAAGGCCAAACACGTCTGATGAAAATCTGTTATTGTTTACGAACCATGTGGGAGATGCACATAAGCCTGATCCAGCCTCTATCAGAGCCTGACTTCAAATTCACTGTTTATTTCCCAAGACGTCTGTATGATTTATTGTAATATGTGGCGTTAAGGCTTCTTAGCATCTGCAATGGCAGATTTCTCAGTACCACAGCATGCACATTGTAAGGCATTTCTCAGCATGTACTGGGTATGTGGCTTCTAACAGTTTCTGCCACAAGGATTTCCAGTATGACAGGGAGCCAGGCGTTATGATCTCACATACATTCCCAGAAACGGAGCTTTACATGAGCTGATTGTGCTCATGAGCATAACTAATGTAGGCTGGTCTCGACAGGTGGGCTGTTAATGTTAAACGGGACACGAAGCTTTCGGAAATTAAGGCCATTTGATCTGGGCTCCTAACCAGTGTTCAGCCCCGCTGCCCACCACCGATGAGTCTTCCCATTACATCACTTTCATGGGCTCCCCGGGGCCACAGGAGGCCGTCAGTGTTTGGTTTCAAAGCCTGCGTCCGGGCCACTAGCACACCGCACGGCAGGCCTACCTCTAGAGCTCGGGATCAAAGCTGTGAGATGCAAGTGAAAGAAAATTAAAGGGAAAGATTTTGCCTGATCCCAACAAACGTCTTCCTTTGTTTATAAGATGAGCAGAGTTTGTTATTTTCCAAAACTACTGACATGTGTCTCACTTGGTTTGATCTGACGGCTTAGAAAGAAGCCAATGGCTTATTCCCTACAGAAAACTGTGATGTGTAAAGATGCATCCACCATTTTCCATCAGCAGCAGGGGAGGGGTTGAGCCCTGAGGACATCCGTCTCCTCTTACACCACCTTGATGGTAACTTGTGATCTCCGGATCTCATTGAATGACTGCGGTAACCGCTGTGAGTCACCGTTTAGTCGGCCACGGGCCAAAGCCTGGACTTTGCCTCACCTATGGGAGGATATGTGTGTCATTAGCGGTTGGAGAGTGGAAATGCAACAACCGAGGTGTGGACATGTGTGTGGGAGTTGTGTTTTTGTGGTGCAGGAATCCATTGCCTCACCCGCACTTTAGTGACAAAAGCCTCTCGAGTGCGGTGACACACACACACACACACACACAGAGTTAGAATGAGTGTAAGATTGTCTCTGGAAAGCCCCCAGAGCTTTGGAGGAAGCAGTGGGAGCTGTCAGTGGATGATGATATGGAGGTCAAAGGTCACGGAGGGGACACACAGATTGAAGGGGGCAATGTGATCAATCGATTGACCAGCGCTGCGTGCCTCTGGGCCGCAAAGGATGTGGCTGTCCGTCCAAACTTCACAGAGGCGAAAAACACGCGAGAAATGTCTTTACTGTGGAGACGAAAACCCGAATGTTTGCAGTCCATGCATGTCAACAAAATAGATGCCACATGTGCCCGCCTAACCCTAACCCTAGCAACTATGAGACTTGGTCTTATACTGTATGTCAGTGTGGATCATTAAGTTGTCCTGCATGGAGGACAGCAAGCATATAAACATGACACATAGAAATTTATATATAAAGTGAATAAATGAAGGCTGTTCACAGAGCAGTGAGAGGCTGAGTCACACAGATTGCAGCTCTATAGAATCCTGATAATGATTCACAGATTGCTGAGTTGCCATGATTAATGCCTGCGCTGGATGCCTCTGACGAATTTGCACCATCAACACACAACTCCTCAAACTGTTTCCATCCCATACACTACTGTAGCTGCTCGGTGCATGTGCGTATGCATACATACACGCCAAGACCACACTGTGACTTTTGGCAGCGCCGCGTGAGTGGAAAGGTGGTGTCATGGCTGTGCCAAAACCAAATGCTTGTGTGTGTGTGTGTGTGTGTGTGTGTGTGTGTGTGTGTGTGTGTGTGTGTGTGTGTGTGTGTGTGTGTGTGTGTGTGTGTGTGTGTGTGTGTGTGTGTGTGTGTGTGTGTGTGTGTGTGTGTGTGTGTGTGTGTGTGTGGCGTTTCATGATGGAAGAAGAGCTAACGAGGTGTGGTGATTTAAAGCGTGTTTATCTTTCACTGCGACTGGACTGTTGGAATACTTTCAGGACTTGCATACAAACCGATGGTAGCCGTTCACCGCTTATGGATCTTACTCTTTGAGAGACATTTCCAAATCTGTCATTGCTCGTATTTCTGCCGCTCCAAGTGCCACAACCTCAGCTGCACCTCCAACGCACCTTTGCACATGAAAGCAATTCATATTTGGAACTTTCTGCTGTGTTTGCAGCTACAATATCCAGAGAAAATACATTTTCCTTCCAAATTGTTTGTGGACCAAATCTTGCAATAATTCAAATTTGCACAAAGGTCCCTTTCTTTGCAACCTCCCTCTGTCTCGTTATCTGTCTCTGAGACATCCTGTAGGGAATGGCTGAACATGTTTGTAATGCTAAACAGTAGCATCTTCCAAACTCTTTATGCATATTATGTCTTTGAATAGTGACAGGTTTTTAACATGCAAAAATAAAGCTAATGATGTGAAGATGTTCTTGGCCCGGCCTGTCCTTTAATCTCTTTATTCATCTAATCCCCTTTTCTCTTCAAAGCCTGCGGCCATGACAACAAAACCATGAATAACACAAAGTGTAAAGAAAAATGAATATGCTCATCAAATCATCGGTTTTAACGTTTTATTATGAATAGTCTTTGCTACAATGAGTATTTAAAAGGTGATAATGTCAAAGAAGCTCATGCAGTATCAAACTGCTATTTGTATACTAGGAGGAACATTTTTCAGTGAAACACACATGTACACGTGAGGGGGTGGGGTCTGTCATGATCTGGTATATATATATATATATTTTATTTTTTTGTTAATGTAAATATATTGTTAATACTCAGCCATAACTTAGTCATTATGATATCCCTGCTTTCTTAACGTATTATCTGCTGAGTAAGGAGGTTTAACAATAAACACCACAATCCATAAAAAATCCAAATATTAAGACTGGTGGAAAATGTATTTTTCTGTTAACTAATCTATATCTATGAATGTCACAATCACACAATACTGTCACTTTCAACTGCAGAAGAAAATTAGAAAAGAGACATATAAATAAAAAAGGAACCTTTAAAAAGGACGTGTCCTTCCGTTAGTGATCTATATAAAACACATCAATAATAAAACCACGGTATAGCTCCTCCAATCTTAAATACAGTCAGTAGTAGCGTCTTCTTTGCATAATTCAGTATGTGCACTGCACATTAGAAAGTATTTCTATTAGTAAAATCATCATTTAAAAGAAAAACTCAGAGGTCCCTTTTCCCAAAGAACTTCTTGAAGACGGACTTATTGCGTGGTCGCGGCAGGCTGGCGTAGCTCGTCAGAGCAGAGTCCTGACCAGCGTCCGGCTGCCACTCAGCCGCGGCCAGCACCGAGGACTCAGAGCTCCTGCAGATGGACGTGCCGTCTGACGACTTGTCTCCAACCACCAGGGTCACACAGTAGTTGGAGCCTCTCTCCAGGCCTCCGGCTGGGTGCAGCAGGGGCCTGATCCTCTGGTAGGTGGCTGAGATGGAAAAGCATGACAAACAGAGCATTAGAAGACCAAAACAAAACCAGGTGTTTAGGATTCACAGGCATATTGAAGACCATTTAGGTTAATAAGTGGAAACCTGATGTGAAGGAGTGGGAGCGGCGCTTGTTGCTGAGCCAGTCCTGGCCGCTGAACACGGGGGAGTGAGGGGAGGAGGAGGTGAGACCGCTGGAGGCTGCAGACAGTCTGTGAGTCACCGTCTGCTTCGCTCTGCCTTCATCATCATCTGGAGAGCGACACAAATATTAAAAGTACACAATGACAGACAGTTACTGTAGTGACAGCCATGTCTCTGTGTCCCCTTTGTGTCAGATAGACAATGTCCTAGCTCCCCCTAGTGGTACACACGGCACCTGCAACTGCCATTCACTACTTTCTCTGATAGCTGGAGCAATTCAATTCAGTTTCATTTGTATAGCACCAAATCTCAACATATATTATCCCAATGCACAACATCAATCCATCCATTATCTATACTGCTTATCACTTCAGGGTTGTGGGGGGGAGCCGAAGCAAAATCCCAGCTGGCGAGAGGTCACCAGGGTATCTGAGGGTCAACAAATAGAAACAAACAACCATTCACATTTAACCTAACCCCGATCTGCATGTCTTCAGACTGCGAGGTCGCAAGAGTACCTGAAGAAACCCCCCCCCTGGCAAACTCCACACAGAGAGACCCCCCCGCCAAACCGGGATTCGAGCCTGGAACCTTCTTGCTGTGAGGCGTCAGTGCTAACATCACTGTTCCGCCCTAAAAGACTACAGTGTAAAATGAAATCATGATTTCCTGTTTCACCTCAACAGTAGCCTCAAAGACAAAGACGCTTGGCTTATAAAACCATTACACATATCCTGTGAATACAAATCAATAATTAGCATAGAGGAGTGCATCCTCGAACATGAGTGGTCCAGTGGGGCTGTTGAGTAGCCAGCGATGGGGGTTGCTGCTTGAAATCCTTCCATTAAATGTGGAGAAGATGTAATACACTGCAGCTATTGTTGCACACAGACGCCTCCTGACTCACCACAGCAGCTTCCGTGTGACGATGAGAAAGTCGGGTGCTCGTCCAGGCTCCTTAAAGGACTCGGTGGCATTTGACTGAACTCTCTGGTGAGGACAACGATCTCTTTGGTTTGGGCGGCGCCCGGTGGCTTGCGCCTGGGGAACGTGGAGGTGACATCATGGCGGGAGGAGCAGTGGCACTTGGCCAGGCCGTGACAGCCGGAGCAGAGCGAGGGATTTCTGAGCGGAGAGAGATTTGATCATTTTGTAATTGATACTTATAAACCGTTATTGTAAAAGATGATTGAATGTGGAAATCAATATTTGAAGAGAAGTAATCAAACCACTGTATCTTACAAGGAAACAGGACGGCCTTGATCGACAGGGACACTGGTCATTTCAGACTGGCTCTGACCTTTTAAAACAAAAACATACATATGAATCACACCAGTGTAATATAAACTTAGTATTGACATGAATAAGCTTTGAAATATTGATGATTACCAGTGTTTGCCTGTATTTTCATCATCCACTTCTTCATCATGAAGCGTGAGGGGGCATTGAGCAGATATTCAGACCCGTCGCGAGGCCTGGAAGTCAGAGAGCCGAACGGTCAAACAGGAAGTTTGTCTCATGTGAAATATCAACACAGTCATTTATAGTGGGTGTCACAGTCGTACTGTAGTCTGAAGCAGTTGGGTTTCTTGGTGTACTCGGGCGCAGGTGAACACTCGGCGCCCAGGAGGTTCAGCGGGAGGCCACATGCAGAACTCTGCAACACAGACTGATCATCACTGACTTCATACCATCCACTTCAATTATTCATCACTTCTCCCGGGATCTCTCTCTCTCTCTCTCTCTGCTGATATTTTTTTCTGCTTACCCTCAGTGTATCCTTTCTATCCTGGTAGAAACACAAGGTGTGCCGATGTAAGACGGCGTGGTAGGAGCTCCAACCTCTGGAGGCTGCCTGTGAAAATAAGATAAGAGCGTGTGTGAGTGTGAGTGTGTGCGTGTGCGAGTGTTTGTGTGTTGCTGACTGTGGGCTTTAACATTTGCTGACCATGCTGCTGGTTTGGACACTAACAGGAGCCTTTCTTACTTTCTTTCCTCCCAGCTGCAGCTTGTGCTTCCTCTCCAGCGTTCCCTCCATCGACTGCAGGTCCGGCTTCCCGCTCTATTTGGGTAAACAATGTGGTTAATCACTCAGGCAAAAATATTTTGACACAAAGAGCACCCCCCACGTTGCATCAAAGTCTCACCAGCGTGAAACAGCGCCCTCCCGTGGCCATCAGTTGGTCCTGCTTCTCCATGTCGTCGAGGCTTTGAGAGGATTTTCTGTGCTGACAGGCCGAGTCTAAATCCATATGAACCGACAGCAGACTCATTGACTGGTCCTGTTCAGAAAGAGACGATTCTACAGTCATGACTCATGATGAAAGTGTAATTTAGAAAAGCTGATATCAGCATAGTAACATGACAACGGCCGCAGACCCCAACTACATGTTTACAGCTAATTTATTGCACAAATAAATATTGGTATTCTTATTAATACTTCATATAATATGACTTAACTTGCGGTTCATGAGAGGAGTGTGTATTTTGAAAGGTTCATTCCACCCAATTTGCATAAAATACATTAAAGTTTTACTAACAAGGAGTGGTTTCTACATGTGGAGATATTTTGGGGTTTATTTATCATGGCTTTGCAGTATCTGTCTATGCCATCAGAAATCTGCAGTTGTCATTGACACACTGCCACACAGGCCAAAGACATTTTCCCACCTCTGAGAACAATAAATTGACCAGGGCATTGCTTCAAGAAAGTTGTGATAATAGTTTTTGTTACTGTTTAAAAAAAAGAAGGCTTTAAGCACTACCAGGTGAAGCAGAAATCTAAAAGACGCTTTTCTCAAAACCTGTGCAAATAAAACTAAATTCATCTGCAGGGCTACGTACAGGTAAAGGCTCAATTATGCTTTCTTAAGAGGTCAACTGCCTCCACTGCATGTGTTGTTGTCACAAACTCAACTCTACGCTACCCTCTATGTATTGCTGACTCTGACCTCACCTTCGAACCACCTGTGTGCTCATCTGCCTCCTTCCTCACCTTTGCCCCCTCCACCTCCTCTTTCTCCTCCTCATCCTCTCTGTAATGATAAATGTATCTCTGATTGTCGCCCACGTCTGGCAGCTTCACGGGATCGGACGCCGTCTCGTTCACTGTCACTGACATGTTCTTGCCGGCTGGTTCCCTGTTCGGAAACGCCGCCCAGGACCTCCTGTCTCCTGAGGCCAGTGGAGGGAGGCGAACTTTGCCCCTGTGCTCCTTGTCGTAGCCCAGCAGGCTCTGAATGTTGGACGGCAGCCTGAACTCGGCCACAAGGAGGTTGGGCGCAGAGGCGGTGACCAGGTTCCTGTAGAGGACATCCGGGGTCTTGGGTGAAGGCACGCGAGAATGAGGAACGTTGGGTTGGTCTGAGGGTACAGACTCGTCCTGGCTGGGCTGGTACATGATATCTGAGCAGATGCTCTGTCTGTAGTTAGTCGTCTGATTCCAGATGTCCTCCAGCTCCTCTTCCTCCTCCTCAAACTGTTGGTGGTCCAGGTGGACAGGCTCTGTTCGCTGCTCTGCAGATGGACCTAAGGGTGTTGTGTTGTTCTGTCTTGTTTTAGAACAGTCTATTCCTCCCATCTGCAGGGACACAAGCCTCCCCACCACTACCTTAGGCTGTGGGACATCTGGACGTGGTGCATCAGCGCAAACCTTGATGCTGCTGGGGGGCGTGGAGATCCCAGAGTCTACCGAGTCCTGATGAACGCTCACGCTCACTGTTGACTTTAGATTCACCACCATGTGAGAAGCTTGGCTCAGGCACTGGAGCCCTGGGCTCACTTCACGCACACTATTGGGTCTTGCACATTTGTGATACTTGTGTCCATTCAGGTCTCTAATGAGGGTGTGGACACTGAGGCACTCATGTTTGTGTGCAGCTGTACTTTTGGTTTGATTCACATAAATAGGGAGATCGGAGGGCTGACTGGTCCCATCCATGTCCCCATCCTGCTCTGCAGCCTTGCGCAGACAGCACTGGATTTTGCATGGTTTGTCTTGAACCTCATCGTCTCGCAGGGAAAGAGGAGGTGGGGGTTGGGAACTCCTGTCCGCATCAGACGGAGCCTTCACTACAGGGGTCGGAGTCTGTGTTTCAGGAAAGCTGACCTCTGAGGAGCCGTGTGTGATGGCAGCAGTGGGACGAGTCTGTTTGAAGGAGCTCAGGGCTGAGTGTCTCTGAGAGTGGGGGTCCGGATCAGTCCCTGGTCCTTTTTTGGACTCAGGGGGTGCGATTGTAATGATGTCCTGGATGCTGGGAATGAGAGTCATGTCCTTGGGCAGGTCAAAGCTCAGCACAGAGCCCAAGGAGAGGAATCTGCAGTGGCTCCTCACCTGACTTGTGGAGGATAGCGGGTTTGGCCCTTCTGATACGACATATGGAATGGTGCTGTATTCTCCTGAACACTCTGTATCAATGTCCTTCAACAGAGGATTCTTCATATAGTCTATAGCTTCTACTCCATTCCCACCGGCTGGGTACTTTGGGGAACTCCTCTTCCTCCTGTTTTCCTTCAGCGGCCACGTGTGTGTGTCGTACGTCATGGCATCGCACCCGTATTGAGCCGCCTCGTCCGCTTGCGCCTCCACTCCCATGATTTTCTGGATGGTGTGTCTGCGAGCGTCTCTCTTCCTCTTTCTCTTCTTGCCCATTCTCTTGAGGCTGCTGAACAGGAAGCTGCTGCCGCTCCCCGTCGAGCGGCGGAAGGTCACGTTGGTCGTCTGTGGAGTGGACGCCGAGGAAGGCAGCGAGGAGGATGAGGATGGCAGGAAAGCTGGGGAGGCTGAGGCTTCGGAGCGGCTCTTTTGGCGGGGCAAGGTGATACTCTCATACACAGGGGCCGCAGCCAAGTTGTTATCCTTGACATGCAAGTAGGTACTTACCTATAAAAAGAAAGGAAAATATATTAGGCATGTGCACAAGCTCTCGTTTCCTCCTGTAATTTCATTATAGTCAATGTATGACCCCAGTGAGCCTTGAGGACAGGAGGTTTTTAATGGGTTACAGACAAATTAAGACATTAGAGAAAAACGGACGAAGGCAAACAGCTCTTTATCAGAAACAAACATCAGAATCTGTTTCTCTACACTTCACACATCCAAGAAAACAATAGATTCAGGAATGAACAACCTTCATACATCAATTTATATGTCTAACAAAAACAGGAAAGACAATAAAAACACAAAAACAACACGGGCATGATTGCATCGCAAACTTGCAGCACTTAAACAAAATCACATGTGGCTACACATGCCGTCATAGCCAGATGTAATGGCCTGACCTTTCAACTCTGTGACTAATCTCTTGTTTCTGTGGAAGCCCCAGCCCATAAATCACTGTGTGCAGTCTGGGGGCCTTTCTTGAAAGTTCAGCACCAGTTCTCTGTATAACGACCCCGCCTGTGTTTGGCGCACTCCTACTGGGAGCCATTTTGGACCACACGTTTCCCAGGATGCGAGGGTGAGGTCACCTATTAAACACAATGGTGGCACAGCCAAAGGGAGCCCAACAAGTCCAGGTTTACATCAGACTTGTGGTGAAATGACTCAAGGAGATGAGAGAGCTTCTGTCAACGCTAGCAGCAGGGAGACAACTGTGTGTGTGTGTGTGTGTGTGTGTGTGCACTGTCTTACTCTTCACCCTCATTCTGTCTCTGTCATCGCTGCTTTCCAGCTTTAAATCCTGCCTCATTTAACAAAGTGACGTCCAAAGAAAAGTTTTAACGGTAGAGGAAAGTTGGACTGTAAACACACTGATTCACTGTCTGATTTTCTGTTGGGATTTCAGGCGTTCATCTGAGTTTACACAAGACGAACTGAAACAGCAAAATGACGACTGACACATTCAGGCCAGGAAATCCAAAATATACACAGTTTAATGAGTCTAAAAAATATACTTCTGAATACTTCCTTATGATTCAAATACTCCAATACTGCTAAGAATATTTATAATATATTCATTTATTTTTTAGGGTAGCAACTGTGGATGATTTTCTTTGCCTGAGGCTGTCGGTCTTGTCTGTCTGTCTGTCTGTCTGTCTGTCTGTGCCATCTAATTATCATGTTTATATTTGTACAAGTAGCATATTTGTACAAGTAGCATTTGACCTTAACAATCCCATAAAATATCACATCATAACATGCTTCATAAAAAAATGACTTTTCTAGGTTTTTGAAATGTCCTGCAGTTGATGGCAAATTGTGAGTTTTGACAGTAAAATGGTTTGTTGTTTTTTCTCACTGTATATATTCCAGCCCCAGATGTGATACCACTCGAGCGTGACCCGTTTCCTTTTACTCTCATGGGGGGGGGCTGCTGTATTAAGAGCAGCTGTACCCCGTAACACGGGTTAGTAAGAGCATGCTACCCTCCAGGAAAACACCTACACACAGCACAGCATGCATCCCCGGGCACACTTCGAGACGCAGCATGCAACTCCAGTTCACACCGCGCGATTTACCTCGTTTGCACTCTGCCGATAAATCTTTCTCTTTCGCTTTAAGCTACCCAAAGTATTTTCCAAAAGCCCCTGGCAGCGCCTCCAAAAGTTTTTACAGGAAGAGGAGTGAGGCAGAGTGGGCTGAGGGAGAAAATGGGGAAAAAGGAAGATGTGAAGGCCAAAGAGGAGAGAGGGGATTGAGTGGCAGAGGGAAATCCCATGCATGTCATTACAGACAGTGACTGTTGCTGCACGGTTCTTCGGGAGCAGCAACATATATCATTTGTTCCAGTGATTTTATGAGAGGAAATGTGTGTAGACAGTAATACTGATATTCTATAATAATGTTTAGTGTGAAGGTTAAGTGTTTCTCACCCTGTGCACAGGCTCAGACGTGTCCCCCTCCCCCTCCTCCGACCCAGCAGGTGGCTCCAGCACCTGAACATGGCTGTCCCCTTTGTTACCAAAGCTGAGGATGAGGTTGACCGTGCCCCCGAGAGCGGGGCTGCTGGGCTCTTTGAGGACCAAGATAGAGGGTTTGGGAGACTCTGAGAGGGAGGCCTCACCTCCCCGTGGTCCAATACTGTTCATGACCTCATACCCATCCTCTAACTGCTCCTCTTTCTGTTGCTCAGTTTGTCTGGGTAGGAGGGATGAGGGTCGGCTGTCTCCTGACACGTTTGACCTATCGTCTTCGGAGGTAACGAGCGAGGGCTGATGGGACTCGTAGGCGTGGAGCTCAGGAGCAGAAATCGGTTTAGGAAGCTATGGAGATAACGAGTAAACAAATATTCATGTTGGTAAATCATTAAAAAAAGATCTACCAAAATGTTCTATCCTGTAGCAGCAAACATATGTTTTGGCACTGGCATTGTTTTCACCACTCCTTTTAGCCACAGTCCATCCAGTGGCAGATCCAGGGGTGAGGCCAGGGGGGCATTGGCCCCAGCTGAAACCTGAATGTCCTAGATCTGCCACTGAGGCAATCCATCTGTCAGTTCTTCTTGAGGTTTTGTGATTTGTTACAATGATTATGTTGATGATTTTGATTTCGTGGTTTATTAGTTATAGATTTTTTGTGAATGTCCTGATCTGTGAGGATTTAATACGGGCTGCACGGAACCCAAACCATCAGCACCACTTTTATTCTGTAAATTATATGTAAGTTATATATATTGAAATAAAAGAAACATAAAACAACTTAAAGAAGCCTCCATATATTAGCTGAGATGGTACAATCACCTTTCTCTGTGAAATATAAAACTGTAAACAAAGGATACATTTTATCGTTTTTAACAGACTATTTATATAGAGCTTTTATATTCTTATTAACAACTCAAAGCCATTTATACACATGTGTTCAGTGCTACAATTTGCTAAACTTTGTCTATAACACATCACTTCAACAAGCAGGCTGGAAGAGCTGGGGATCGAACCCACAACTTTCTGGTTATTGGATGATTTGCTATACCCCCTCCACCTACTTTATTAAAGCCTCCTGCTCATTTACCTCTGATAATGTGGAGCACATTGTTGCCTCAGAATAAATGTTGTCTTGTGAAAGCTCCTGTCTGCTCTTCTTGTGAAGCCACTGCTGCTTCTGAGCCCTCCAGTGCACCAGGATCCACCCGAGCATACTCCTCAGTTCCTCCAACCGCTCCCTCACCTGCAAGACAGAACCCAGTGTTTGTAACAGCAGCTAAATGAATCCAACAACATATATAAGGATGAGATTGTTAGTGAGCAGCCCTTCTCACCATCTGTGTGAGGTGGTGTTCTCTGTCTAAAAGGTTCTTCCCTGCGGCCGCCAGCTCATCAAACTCCTCAAACTTCAGCTCAATCTGCATGTCCAGCTCTGCAGCCAGGGGCCTCTGCCCGTCCTTCCCAGGATGCAAGGCGGTGTCTGAGAAAATGCACGACCTGGTGTCTTCTGTCCATGAGCTATCAAAGAGGAGCGGGGGTGGGGGCAGGAGACGAGGAACAGGGCTGTGAGAAAAGCCACACATTCACCAAACATGAGAATGACCAGACTCCCCAACAGGACAGACATTCATCGCCTTGTCACACTCAGCCCGGGAAAATAGCACTGACCTCCTCAGCACATCTTAAATTATACTTTTCGCCAGGGGACCATGCGCTTGACAAGGAGAACATCCTGTTCTTCCCTTTAAAGGATATTGTAATGGATTACGAAATACATTCTGGCCCCGGAGAGGGGGGGTCACAGGATCCCCACGCCCCGCTTACATCATGGCGAGGTAGCTCCTGAAGAAGTCCTGGAGCTGCACGAACTCCTGCAGCCGGGATTTGTTCTCCGCGACGCTCCTTCCCAGCTCGGCCCAGGCCTGCAGCGTGGCCTGGATCTTGGCCCTGAGTACGTGCACTCTCTCTGGACACAGCTCCTCCAACCGCGAGGCCAGGTTCTCCATCTCCTTCACCTCCTCCCTCATGACTTCATAGTCAATCTGTGGAAAATCAAAGTGAAGATCTATCATCTCCCATCAAACCTGGTATCGCTCAGACAGCCTGTACCAATTGTATCTCTGCATGGCTATGACCTCATCCCCATAGCCTGATGCATATTTTTCAGCATATGGTGTACATGTGGGCTGCCACGCTGTTGCAAGCTTGCAATCTTTTTCCACTTTTTTTTTGTTTTTGACGAGTCAGTAATTAATAGCACAGAGGGTTCTCTGGGAGTTATACTTCATAACATTTCTCAGATACAGTAAGTCTCCAGAACCCTGAGCTGTGAATGCCTGTCTGCTGACGGCACAGTTATTTCAGTGGAGGGAGATTAGGTCATTTCTGCTCTTCAATAGTATCAAGTCCAGACAGCTGCATGTGTGTGTGTGTGTGTGTGTGTGTGTGTGTGTGTGTGTGTGTGTGTGTGTGTGTGTGTGTGTGTGTGTGTGTGTGTGTGCGTGTGTGTGTGTGTGCGTGTGCGTGTGCGTGTGTGTGTGTTTGTGTGTGTGTGTTAAACATAACACTGCCCAAAAAATGACTCACACACAACTTTACCATCCCCAACCTTCAGACCCCTGGACACACACACCCCCCTACCACATTTACTGACAAACACACACACACACACACACACACACACTTTTGTTGAGTAGTGACTCACACAAGCATAAATAAATATCCTGTGTGAATAATAAACCTTTGCACGCTCGATGTGTGTTTGTGTGTGTGTGATTGCATGGTGCAGTTTATATAACAAATTAAACCCAGCACAAAGCGGGGTGGGCTGGCCCTTTTTTTTTTTTTGTGATGTGAGAAAATCTGGCACAACAGGAAACAGACTGTGGAACAATGTGTCGGGGAGCGAGTGCGAGAAAGAGAAGGGGGGAGCTTCCCCCCTCTTTCATTATCCAGAGTCAGTTGAATGGAATATTGGATCCTATCAGCACCAGTGAATCATTTTCAATGTTTACGCCATAATTACGACGATGTGCCAGCATCTCCCACTCACCTCCAGGTGGTCCTGCCTCTCCTGCAGAGCCTCCAGGCCGCAGCGCTCTGGCTCGCACTGGATGGCCAAGTCCGTCTCCCTCTCCAGGACGTCCAGGCCGAGCTCCTTGCCGCAGCACAAGCACTCCTCCACGCGCACAGCGAGGCCGGCGTGCTGGGCGAGACACAGAGTCATCATGAGCGCTCACGGGACGCCGTTAAGTCATTACACTTCGCTGCGTGTTATTTGCTTTCCGATGAAAGCCACATTGCTAATGAGTGTTTAGAGCTGTGTCATGAAGCCGCCTCTGGGCTTGTGGGTAAGTTCTGTTTGGACACGTGTGCTGCTTTATGTTATTTTTTTTAATAAATCAAATTAACATAAAAATGCTCATGTGGAGGGGAGTGGTGGCTCGTTTGGGGCCGATTAAAACACATGGCCACAGAAAAAAGGAAACCAGATGCGGCCCAACTGGTTTGTGCAGCTGGAGGGACTTAAGAGAATTCAGCATCATCTAAGATCTTTATACCTTAACAAACACTACAGGAAAACATGGGTAATACAGAACTAGAGCTGCCATGAGCGCATGTTGTCTCAAGTGGTTCTTGTCTCCTCACCTTGCTCAGCAGGTCCTGGATGGCTTGGTCATGGCTCTGCGATCGCCCTCTTTCCCTCACAGTGTCGTTCAGCATCTCTACGGCCTCACGCAGTTCCTCCACAGGGTCCCCCATGGTTTCTAGCAGGGGCTCCCCACCACCACCGCCACTGCTCTGGAGTCCCAGCAATGAAGGAGCGGTGGAAATCTCACCGTGGAGAGGCTGGTTGGCAGAGAGAGGGAGAGAGCTGTTATTGATTGGTCGAGTTGACCGACTGTTAATCTTAATAATAACAAATATCCTTTGTGTTTTCTTGTCAAGGTAATTTACCCATTGGTTGGGTTGTATGTTTAATTGTAAGCAAGATTACACAAGAACAACTCCACGGATTTATATGAAACTGGGTGGAAGGAATCAGTCAGGACAGAACCCAATACATTTTGGTGCAGATATGGATGAGGTGATGGATCTAGAAATTCTCTTTCTATTGAAAGATTTTTCAAGATATATTTAGTTTTTCAATTTCCCCTAAAATTATTGAATGGATCTTGATGAAAATAATCTGAAACATTAAGGGACTGATATCTATGAGTGTGGCAAATTTGGTACAGCTTGATTGAATTTAAGGGGAATTTTGAGGTAAGCATTCACCTACTCAGTGCGGCTCAAGTTTATATTTATAATTGTCCTGAAGATTTCTGAGGTCACCTCAGGACAATGAGAGTGAAGGCAACCCACACAGACACGTGGACACCATGCAATGACCTTGGCTGAACAGAGTTTGAACCAGCAACCTTTGTGTTGTGAGGAGACGGTGCTAAATTAAACATTTTGTTTGTTTTAACCTGTCAAAGGTGACCCTAGGTAGCCACCTCTTGTGAGTTGTGTCCTACCTGGCCCAGGCTGTACCGGCAACCGTCCTGGCTCTCCTCAAGCTCCACGCGCTCCAGGAACTCCGTCAGCATCCTTGTGTCCTGCAGCTCTGAGCTCTGCTGGGTCAGGGCGCTCTGGACACGATGGTACCTGGAAAACACACACACATAGACCCACGGGAATGTTTTCATGATCAGCTACACCTTAACGCTGATCCACATCCGCTTACACAACCCCACATCCTTCAGCAGAACCACATTACACAGACCGCAGGCAGTAACTCGCCATGCCAGAGGTCTTTATGTAATCATATATCATGTGTCACATAAACATCTCCTGCACTTTGGGGCGTGAAGGTACTTTGTCCGTGCAGAGTTTATACTTGAGATGGTAAAGGAGCAATTTGAAAGGGTATTTTTCTCACAATAAATGAGCCATAAGTTGCTTGTATTTCACGTTAAATAATGACATCATCCCAAGTGTCTTACAGCTGCTCAGCGAGAGCCTCCACCTGCTCCAACGGCCCCTCAGACTGCACCTCCCTGCCCTTCATAACACCTCCGCCCTGGAAACACTCAAACTAAACCCTTTCCATCTCTTTATTTTCCTTGGTCAGCTCGGTGATCTTTACAGAGTCTGAACTCAGGTTTATGGACTTTGCCACGTCCAGTAATAAGGTCAACATCCTACGGTTTAACTGAGAGTCCATGGCAACAAGCTTGTCTTCGGAGAGGCGTCATTTTTGCAAACAGTGAACGGGTGACTTTGACACACACTGACAAGCTGTGGGTGAAGTGCATGTCAGGACGGTGGGGTAGACCTCACTAAGTGCTGCATGAATCACAGATGAGTAAACTTGGGTCCTGCAGCGGATGAGCGCATGGAGAATATGTTTGCCAGGTTGGAGAGAAAAAGCAGCTCATGAGATCTATGGATATATTTTTCTGAGGTTTATGGGGTGAAATTGTTTGTCTTCCATTAAAGCAGAGGGTTTTTAATGGATAAACTCTTCCACGTTGCATCGCAGACGTGCCAAGCCCAAACCTGTGACCTCTTGGAAACACTGACAGAATTCGTACTTTATTTCCTGACCACAGTGACGAGCAAACCCCCAAAGTCTCATCCACAACACGAGCCTTCCATGAGGAGAGACTTCAGGGGGGCTAACCAGGACTCCAACCTTCCTGCCTCCCTCAAACTCACTTTCTTTCCACCTCGTCCATGCGCGCTGGCAGCCGCTGTGTGAGCGGGTGACTGTGGCCGTGGAGACGGTCCACCTCTTGCCTCAGGGCGCCGAGCTCCAGGCTGCGCGCCGCCACCTCTTTCTCCAGCAGACAGCTCTCCCTCTCCGCCACGCTCATCGTTTCAGGGTCACCGGCGAGCGCAGATTCCTTCATGGAGAGTTCGACAGACTCCAGCCAAGCCTCCAGGCTGCCCAGGGCCTGCAGCACTTTCACAACCTGCACAGTGAGGAAGCAAAGAGGAAAGTTATGTACAACTGATGCACTCTCAGAGGTTTCCAGAGTAGAGTAAAACACCACAGGTCCTAAATGTACAGACCCCACTTGTCTAAAGCAAACTGAGACTTAATATAGTTCTAACTTAAACCACTCTTACTTCAAATAAAATATAAAAAACATTTACTAAAAGCAGGGTTTGATGCAAGAAAGGGTCTGTGAGAATGAAAACTTGTCCAGGAGGAAATGGGACCTCCCGGCCTGGTGCCGCTTCACTCTCTGCAGTGGTGGCCTCTTCCTCCTCCATACGCCGTAGTGTATTCAGGCTCATTTAATACACGTTGAATATAGTTTTCTTCCACATCTATCGGATCATTGTCTTCTATTTGAACTGGCTACGGAAATAACTGTGGAAGTGCATGTTGTAATTCTAGCACACAGCAGGGAGCTGGCAAAATTTCGCCAGGGGTACAATAGTCAAAATCTTTTGAAAACAAAATATTGAGTATATCTCGGCCCAGGCCACTCAGTGAGAACTTAAACCATACCCATTTTCATAAACTATAGATATTGTAACGGAACAAATTGTTGGAAATCAGATAAGTGTCCATTTAAATAAGGCCAAGGATGAGGAATGCTTCTACATCGAAAGCCTGACGTCGTGACATGGGCTGTTTCTTCACTTTCTTACATGTTGTTACTTCTTGTCACTGACATATGCTCCGTGCCTCTTGAGTCTCCCTCTCTTGTCTGATTGGTCTTTTAGTTCGCACAGTTTAGTTCTTTTATGCTGTGTTGATGCAAAATTAAAAAAATACACATAATTTCCCTTAAATGCAATAAAACAAAAGTTAAGAGCCTTCTCTGAAAAGTATAGAGTACAGATATTTGTATTGAAACGTAGCGATAACATGAAAAACGACTTCAGTTAGGTAATGATGGCAGGTATATCTAATGGAAGTAGACATTATACTCTGACCTGCATCTTTTGTAGTAAAAGATTCATACTTTCCAACTAAGTCGTCCATCTGGGTGGATTTACAGCTTCTTTCCATCTCCTAATTCACTCTTAATTACATGGAAGCACAATTTATTTGCCTTGCAAAAGCCCTCATTAATTGTTGGGAATATACAATATACCTCACGGTCTCCCAGTGAACCTGAAAGGCTTTTGCAGCCAATTAAGGTGGAAAAGATGAAAGTTAATGTGCTTCTAACCATGAGAGTTTGCACAGAGTCCAGGCTCTGGTCCAGCATTAAAACATCTAACAATGAGAGAGCTGATCCAGAATCATCCATCATAAAGTTCCGCTGCAGCTTCAAAAAGGTATAAGCAATGGCCTGAGTAAGATTAAAGATGATGGCTTCTAGTGAACCTTTTTATGAAGCTTACCCTAAAACCCAGCTCCTCTGAGGCCTGCAGAAACACGGCGTTCCTCTGGTGCCTCCTCCGCAGCTCTTCCCACAGGACGTCCAGCTGGCCGAGGAACTCCTCGATCCTGGCGCTGCCGGGGTGCTGAGCCCGGACCAGCCCGCGGCCCTCCTGAGGAAGAGGAGTTAAACTGATGAGAGCGTGTGATGACTTGGGCCTGGGGATTTTATGTTGCAATATACGGGGCTAATCTTCAACTTTGGGTAACTGAATCTGTCTCGGATGAAATATCAGCTTGTTACGTAATTATTACACAAACCAGACCTGTCAACGTGCCCAGTTTTTGAGAAATAAGGGGAATATTTTGATTCAAGGCATTCGTCCAAGGTCATGAGAAAATGAATGTAATATAATGCCTCTAGTTACGCTTCTTTTATGGACATTTTCTACAAAGCAGACCACGCACAATGCACAATTTTAATCACATATACCAAGGAATCAAATAGGCAAAAATACCCACATAGAACATACTCATCCACATATAGAAATTCCTGCATATTAGAAATCAGGTTTTTTAAATGTGGGTAAACTCTTGATTGTATCCATTCCCAAACAACAGCCAGATGTTATGTCAGTAGGTGTTTGTGGAGTTTATTCACCAGGGGATAAGGGGCTTTTGTGGCCTTTAGGTGTTAAAAGCAATGGTCCCAGATCTGGTGGAATAAAAAGGGCTTATCTTTCAAAGAAGCTTAAAAAAGGGATGATATTTGTCACGGCATTCAGCCACTGCTCCAGAGTGGGATCTTTGAGACCAAGATGCATTTAAAAAATTGCATAGAAGAGAATATGTTAGAGAAAAATCTGCAGGTAGCTCATCAGCTGATCCGAGCAAACATGAGATATAAAGTGCCCATAAGAATTTTGTTGAGTTGTTGTCGTCAACAGACAGATATTTAGGGCAGCATCTACTCACCCTTTTGACCACCTCTATCCTGGCTCTGTTGGTGAGGATGTCTTGTTCCAGGGTGCGCTGACACCTCCTGGCTGACTCCAGGCCCTCGAAGCTTGCTATGGAACACACCTGCGTGGCCATGGACACGTTGTCCTTCAGCCAGGACAGAGTCTGACAGGGAGACAAAGAGGGAGATGGTAAATGGACCGGAGTTATATAGCACTTTTATGGGCCACTTAAAGTTTGTTACAGTACAAGACTCATTCAGCGCTTCTAGTTGCTGCGCTCTTGGGGGTTCAACATCTCCTGCCAATGACAATGTGGACCGGAGCATCTGGGGATCAAACCACCGACCTTTTAGTTACTGGATGACCCGCCTGAGCCACAGCCGGAAAGCATTATGGTTAGAAAAAGAAGAGTTAAACGTCTAATCATCTAAATTCAGCAAAACAAACGTGCTATTTAGCTGCCACAGTGACCAGGCTATGGATGATGCTGCCCACTCGGACCTTTAAGCACATTTCAGCGTTTGTAAAAGAAAATAAAACAAGTCAATTAATGGAAATGATGAAAAAAAGCGAAAAATGAGTCTAATTTAAACTGTGACCTAATGCCTGTGGCTTTTTAGAAGAAATCGGTGTAATAACTGATGAGTAAAACTGCAGCGCTGACTTGTCAACTAATTCTTATGATTTCTGACGCAACATGATCCGTTTCCCTGTCAGCACTTGCTCTGTCCAGACAGTACAGGCAGTTTGGGAAGGGGACTTCTGGCGTAAGAATTAAAAAGCGAGTGTGCCTGGCAGAGGTCGAGTCACCTTGTCAGCAGATATGGTAAACTTCTGAAGCTGCGTGTGGAGCTGTGGGTGGCCTGGAGGGGCAGCGGCGAGTTTGGGCTCCGTCCCGGGCTTCCTGCTGCAAAGCAAACACAGACATGTGACTCCACTTATGACTTACATAAAGACCTCTGGTTATGTAAGTCGCAGAGAGAGACAGAGGGAGAAGCCAAGCTGAAATGTCACCTTTCTGCCTTCAGTCGATGTCTGACGATGACATCACTGTCTCCCACGGGCGGAGAGGTGTGGTTCACTGATGGCTGCTCCTGGCTCTGGCTGCACAGCGTTCTCCTGCCATTCTCACATTCATCGGTACTCTGTTGACAAAAGGAGCACAAGTCTAATTGATCAGCAACGTTACATGTGAGCAGTGTTTTTCTTTTTCCTGATACATAAACATCTCAGATTGTGGATTTCACAGACAATGAGGCATTGCTGCAGCTCACTGTTACAACGTGGCTGGAGGCTGGACAACATGGCCGGCTGCCCACAGCGGAGTAAAGCCTCTCCTTTAAAACCACCCAACCCAAACTCCACTTTCTTACAAAGCTCGGCTATTCCCGGTGAAATAATCCAGAGTCGGGCTGACGCTACACGCTGCCCTTTTCTATTTGACAGCATCAACGTTTGAAATAAAATACCACAGATGGCAGCGAGAGTTTGAATAAATCATAATTGCTTCATGAAAGAGCACATTAAGCCTAACAAGGCTGCCAACATGTGCTGTACCACTCGGATGACGAAAATCACCGAAAGCGCCATTGCAGTTGGAAATGTGACTCTCTTTAAACTCCCCAAGCCCCAGCTCTCATTAAATAGCAGCAGCATTAGGTCCTGATTTCCGTGGTCGTCCTCTCTGCCTCTGTTTAGAACTGTGCAGTGGAGATTTTACAAAGGTCAGAGCCACAGACCTTGTCTATGTGCAGAAACGTATTAAAGACGTCAAGCCTCCTTTACAACCTCCTGAACATGACTGTTTGCTTGGCCTGTGTTAAAACTGGTTGCAGCTGTAAAAGTGACCCATGATCAATCGAATTCAGCGTTTTATACAGATTTTATGGTCTGTGTTTCATAAAGTGAAATTTGCTTTATTTCTGTTCGCGTGTAGGGGTTTATTTAAACGTTTGAATGAGTTATTTTTGTATACGTTGCACGTCAGTTATCTCAGAGGTCTGTTGAGCAATCGACAATCTTCAAGAACCAAGTTTATAACTTTTCAAAAGATGAAGCTCTGTAATTCAGCTGGATGTAAAGCATTGTAGCAACAAAATGAGCATGTGCTTTTACTTTGTAGGCAGATTCATTACCCGTGAATTTCTGAGTCCAACATGAGCAACTAAAAAAAAATCGAATTCTCGAAAGGATCTAGGGGGGGGGGGCAGATAGATATTGGAGAGTTGCCGCACACTGCTACAGGTTATATGAGGACGTAGATGAACATTCAGGTCAGAGGCACAAAGCCCCGTCCCCACTGTCTGCTCCAAAGGGCTGTTTGACTCTTTATTCTAATGTCATTAATACTGAATATATCTCACGTCCACATCACACCTAACTCAACACTGCACTTCCCCGAGCAAACAACACACATCCCAAGTGTGAAGCCAATAAGATTGACAGTTTTTGTATGTATTCCACGGTCAGAGATGTTTGTGGAGTTGTAGGTAGATGTGAGTGTTTTAAAGATTGAACAAAGCACTTCCAATGAGAAATACATGGTTGCACTATCACAGAGTGGTATATTCTGATAATTGGCCTTTTAAACAACTGCACATCACTGTAAAAGACTGCAATGCTGCGTAAAACATTGTTTTGTAGTCCAACGGACAAATTAAATAGTGTGTGCACCTCTTTTTTTTGGGGGGGGGGGGGTCTCGTCCTTCTTAGTATTGGTTTCTCACACTAAAGTACCAAGAAATATTTAACTTTATTTGCTTTACTTACCAAGTCAGGTTGGCATGAATGTGACAGAAGTAAATAAAGTTTGGATTTAGTAAAATATTTTCTTATGCTGACATTACTCTATCTAACTGCAATGATAATTCTGACTGTCACTACAACTGCTCTGGCACAGGTAAAGTTTCTTCAACAATCAGCAAGATAAACATTCGTCTGTCAGTGATTTCATTTTACAAATCAGGATTGCTGGATTCAAACGGCAGCCAAAAAGCACAAAACATGAATCATTAATAATGATAATATAATAATATGGAGTAGACTTAATTTCATCATGTTATTATTTGACTGAGCTAAGTGAGTAAGAATGGAAAGTTTCAACTTCAACATTACACTGGGGATGGAGAAATTTGAAGCAGTCGAATATGATTTACGAACATGTCAGTTAATTTGAAGGCCAATAGGGTTATTGGCTCATTTATGTGTTAAAGCTGCAAAACACCAACATTCTAGTGTGTCTGATTTAACAGACTGATGAACATCATGAACGTCTGCTCCTCAGATATTCTGTCCAAAAACAAACCAAACTGTTGTTTATTGACTTTCAATGTCATATACAATGGTATTGTTACTTTTAGACTCAGACAATCATCTCCTATTTCAACAGACATCTCCCTGATCTGTCGATCTTTATCTGTTTTCTACTGAGCGGCTCTTCCCCTGTGCGTCTTCCATTGCACCGTGCTATGAGGTGATGTCAGCCAAGAACTATCACTTAGCACCGAGCCCATCTGGTGTGCAGCCCCTGCATCTGGTCACAATCAGCCTGAGAGACAGACGATGGCCATGTTTACGTCCAGAAACAAGAAGCGAATGCACTGCGTGTGGACACAGACGTTTGCTTGATAATCCATGTACCCACACGTACACTAAAACCTTAAAAGACATCAACAGATTTACTTCTATATATATATATACACCTATAATAAGGAAAGTGTGTCTGTAATAGTCTCAGATTCACTAACGGCCCGCAGACCTGTGCAGCTGCATCTACTATTGTTAAAACTACTGTAATCAATTCAGTATACTCGGGAGCTGCGAAGGTATGTGACAAATTACTTTTACTGTTCGACTGGTCGTTCTGACTTGGGGCCTTTTGGGCTCCAGGGTTTTGTTTGGAGCGTCTCATTAATCCTTCCATAAAGAGTAACGAGGCTTCCAAAGACAGTGCGCTCAGGTAACTCCCGGTTCAGTGTAATAAAGAACTATTAACTGCTGTAAAAAGAAAAGGGCTCAGGATTGCCATGCCAACGAGCTCGGCGCCTGTTGAGAGGAACCCCCGCTGAGCCACGAGGCTCCCTGTCACAGGTGGGGAGTAAGAACCTGAAAACATGAGCAGGGAAAGAAACCAAAACAGGAGAACAGGCAGAGGGCAAAGAGGGAAGATTCTCCCTCCTCCGACATCTGGGCACTTTCTCATTGGGCAAAAGGAGGCCAGAGGCTCACCTGGGACTTGACAAAGAACTCGGGGTCGACGAGAGAAGAGGAGCACTGCATTGTGTGATACAACCGGAGTGAGCACTAATAGCTACTGTGCACTCACTTAGGCCATTTAATGTGCTAACATTAAAGACTATGATAAACACATAATTGCTGTTTTTTACACTTCACACTTGTGTTTCTCTTCTAAATATGTATGACTGGTGTACTACAGTGTTCCATAAAGTGCTGGTTTAGGCCTCTAATATGAAGAACATGGTGTCTGAGTAATCCACATGCACGGCAAATAGACCACTCACCCTGCGTTGACCCACTAACCATCTTTTAATATTGCATTAATCCAATGACTATGTACTTTTCTTGGAGTGGCCAAGTTATTACTCTACCATGAAGTTACATTTTGGGGTCGGCAGGGAAAAGCGTATATTTGCTCTGGCCCACCGTTCAAACATGGTGTACAGTCACAGTTTGACATATTTCATGGAGACATATGGAATCGTTGTGCCAGGGTCAATAACACCTCTAAAAGTCCTTCCTGTGACTCCTGCTGGGTGACATTCAGAGCATTAGCAGACTGGGGTTCTTGTTAGGCGATAGATAGAGAAGCTTGGGAAGAAAACAGAGCCAAGATACATAGTGCTGAGTTTTACAGCCACTGGTATTCATCCTCACCCTCTTTTCATAAGGTTCCCTCACAACTACGACACCAGATGACAGTATTAAGAGCAACTAACTAGCTGGTAGGATGGAAAACCAGCTGTTGGTAGAAAAAACCACCTCTCCACAGCGCATTCGGCAGAAATACTGTTATTTAGGAAAAACATGCTTAAAATGTTAAATCAGGCATTTTCCAAACCAAAGCACAAAGTGCGTCACTTTCTGCACATGTCGTAGTTCTGGAGGAAGCTGACCTCATCTCTCGCCCGCATCGATGGCGTCAAGAGCCACAGAGTGGTTTCCCCCAGCAGCTGAACCCAAAAAACAAAAACGAAGCTACTCACCACACAGCCTTTCAGACGATTCTGCTCCTCCTTCACCTCCTTTCCCATGATCCTTTGTGCCTCCGTTCCCACATTGCCCTGGGGTTCACTCGCCAGTGTCAGGGGGTCACCGTCTTCCCTGGTGAAAGTGGAACCAGTGGGAGAGAGCGCGGTCCTGTCACTCCTGCAGGACGAGCAGAGCAGGGGTTTTATAGCACCGCTGACAGCAGCATGATAAATTCCAATTATGGCCCTGAGGTTTTCTTCCAGTGTTTGTCTTATTTGGTTGAAATAGCTGATAAGACAGATGAGGTGATGTAATAGTTGGATCTAAAGATAGCCCGCTGACATGAGAAGCTGCAGCCTGAGAAATGTTTGGAGAGAAGGAATGTTGGTGATGGATGTCAGGGTATTATTATGAAAACTGAAAATGCTGCAAGTCTGCAGAAGGCCCTCTCTGGACATTCTATAAATGCATATTTTTTGATGTGACAAGTGGTTCTCTGATGTGTAGGGGTGTATGTTCCCTAATCCAGAGATATATATTGTATATATTTAGCTTTTCCCTACAAAACCACAGTGACTCTATGCAAAGTATTATAATGAATGGAATGATGATTGCAAATAAAGGCCATTTTAAAGCTCAGACACAGTGTAATAGAGAATTAAAACAAAAAATGTAAATAAATATACTTTTATGAACATGAAAAATGCTCAGTCTCTTATGCCCAGTTTGAGTGGAGGGATGATCAATGTTATCCACTGGCCAACTCAATGATTTGTACAAAAATAACACTTGGCCGGACCCATAAAAACATTATGCATGAATAAAAGTCTCCAGAAGATGGACCCTAATGATTTTGATAAAACATTAAGCGTATGCGGAAGTGCTTAGAAGTGCAATACCATGGAGAGCTGGCAGGGGCTGGCTCCAAAAAAACTCTGGCTCCATAGAGTGCCATTAAAAAAACGTCAACTTTTCTCATCAAATACTAAAACTTTAACCTTTGTATCAATGTTTTGGGGCCATCTGAGATAAATGTCATTATTAATCAGATCTCAGGGCTGAAAAAGGTCAGTATGTGTCAGTAAATCAGTATTGACCCCAATGCACAAACTTTAGTTCCAGCAGCATCTAAATGTGGCTGCACTGGTTAAGTAAATATTGCTTCTGATAGTATAATGCAAACATCATCATTTTCACTGTAGCCTATAGGTAACAATAAATCTGTTTCATAAATGCTGCAAAGACTTTATAATTATCTTGTAAATATGTTTCATCATAGATTTAGCTAATCGTTCAAAGAGAATGCAGGATTTCAGTTAGACAAGAACAAAACACGTTGCCAACTTAACTCCATCAGCCAAGACATCATTCACCATGTGCAATAATCAAACATATGTCAAATTTCAAAGCAGTGCAGAAAACTGAAAACTATAAACCAAAAAGAGTGTGGTGAGGGATGACGTGTGTGGCAGGCGGTCTCCAGACGACCCAGACAGAGCGCTCCTTCACTTTGCTTATAATTATTCAAGGATTCAATCCCAAATCAAACACGCCTAATCAAGAGAGAGAGGGAACACTCATTTTCTGCTGGAAAAACTTCTCCCATGTTCTGCCAGTGTAGACTTTTTATGTCTGGTACCAGAAGAGTAATAACAGCAACATACGGTTCCAGCTCGGTGGAAATCTGTAGAGAACCAATTACTGAGAGAAATGGCTCAAGTATTCACAGGGCCACCAAAGTTGTGGTATCCTTGGCCTGCTCTCTTACCTGAAAAGTTTATGAAGAAGTGCCCAGCAGTCCTTCACCTCACTCTGCTTCTGCGTGACGCCGGCGGCCAGGGCCGGATGCAGATTGGACAGCTGGGACACGCTCACGTCCAGCATCTACCACACACAGGCCTGTCGGTTAGTTAGAGAAGGCTTCTGCTACACGCAGCACTCGGGATCTGACCAAGTGCTGCTGCTTCAGGTGAAAAGATGTTTCCTACCATGATCTGACTGGCAATGTCACGGATCTCTCTGTCGCCAAGGCCGTCCCGCTCCTTGGATGTGGATAGGCTTTTCCTCTGGAAAAAAAAGGATATGCAACAGAATGTGTGAAAGACACGATAAAATAAATTTACTTAAACAAGAGACCATGTAAAAATAAAACAGAAAATAAAAAATAAATAACGTAAAAGTAGAGAGAATATGTAAATAATACACATCTTTCACTACAGACAGAAATGTTATTGGAAGGGAAATGTAGTTGAGTGAAGTGCAGTGGCACAGGATGTGTGTATATTGTATTAGTGTATAATGGATAAGGAAATATTGAAATGGAGATATATATGTTATAAGTATATAGGTTCATATCGTATACAATATGAATATGAGTAAAAACATTGTATGTGTCATACATGAGTGCTAAATAACAGTATATTTTATATAACAAATGTATGTACATTCACAGAAATATATGATATGATATGAATATAGAAATGGTATGTAATTTTATATACATGAGACACGTACATGTTATACAGGGTATAATATAACTGGTGTAGGTTATACAGAAATTCCCATAATATGCAATGAGGACAATTTGTAATGGTAAAGTGATGGTGGGTAGTTGCAATACAATTTTTTTTTGCAACATTTGTATTTACATGATCTCAGCTCAGTAAAAAGAAAAAGACAAGTTGACAGTTTTACCATGTTGTTGATGGCTAACAGTGTGTTATCAGCCTGCTGGTAGAAGGAGGACACCTCCAGAGCCAGCTGAAGATTTGCATGGTAGTGTTTCAGATGAGACTGGACCTTCAGCCACCTACACAGAGAGCAGATGACCAAACAAGTAAGAGCGATCCTCAAATAATCTTCACATTGAAGATGCATCATGCTGCCCAGCAGTTAGACGTGAGGGGGACAACGTGTACATTTTATTGATGTGTTTCCTCCTGGTGGAGATGTTCTTGCCATCTGTCTTCCCCTGTTTCTCCAGCTTTAGAGCCAAGTGGTTGATCTCCTCGTGGAGGTTTCTGTAGAGCTGCTCTTCCTGCAGGGAAACAGAGGAACACAGTCCAACTATGACCTCAGCTGTCTTTACCATATACACCCTGAAAGACAAATTACTCTAACGCCGAAGATAAATTACTTGGAAACCTCTGGGGAAAAATATATAATATAAAGCAGTCACACACGGGAATGTATATGGATTTATCTCAAGAATGTGGTTTTGCAGGTACACCGTGTTTCTGAAAATTATTAATAGTTCTCTTGCTCGTACCTGTTTTAGATCTAAAATTCTCCTGGTCAGCTGCATTTTGTCAACATTTTCCCCCAGGACGTTCACCAGAGACGGCTCCTCTTCCTGCTGACACATATGAAACTCTGTGTTTACATCCCCCATTTATTAAGCACGCCACCATTATTCCCTCTCAGAGGAAGCAGGGTTGTGAGCCCTGCAAGCAAGGAGGACGCTGAGCAGAAGTGGCCATCAGCAGTACGGAGAAAACTTTGAACTTGATACTAATGCACAGAGGAAAGAATGACAGGAACTAAATGGTGAATAGCAACATCCACCATAACATTCCCACTGGTCCATTATCAATCATCAGTTCCCCCTGTGCCAGGGTTAGAGCAGGGATATAAACACGGGCCTGAAGACGACTGGGGTTTTGATAATAACAGGCAGATGTTCTACACTGGTGAATATACACAAACAGGAGATGTCGTCAGGATACGTCAGGAGATCATTTCCTGGATTAGCAAGTACTGGTTTGTTTTTTTGCCAGTTGTGAGAGCTGTCTTTCCACTCAGGAGAGAAACATCTGTGAACGTGCCTAAAAATAACTTGCTTCACATCTCATCCAATTTCACATTAGGGTTAAATTTGGCAATAAAATAAAATATCAAATTGCACAATTTCTTGAAAAGCAATCAATAATATCAAAAAAAGGCAAAAAGTTGGCTCGGAAAAACAAATAGCCTTCCTGATGTGACTCAATCTACTCTACTACATATAGCATTACAACAGAAAAAGAGAGGAATTGTTTTCTCTACCTTCTCTTTAATCCATGCCTCCAGCTTGTCCACTTTCTTGTTGAACTCCTGCAGGTTCTTGGCCCCTCCGAGGGCCCTCGTCTGACTTGCAGCTGTCAGTTTCAGGCTCTGCCACTGGTCCCTGAGCTGGCCCAGCTGCTTCTTCACCAGGTCGGACGTGGGGTTCAGCTTGCAGATCAGCTGCTCGCCCATCTGTTGAAACACGAGGTCACAGTTCAGATACGGTGAAGCAGCCAGACTAACATGCGACAGCGGCTGAGGACATCTGACACCTCAGGTTTGTCAGAGACATTGTTTCACAGGTTGAAAAACTGCCATTCAAACTCTCCCTGTTCCGTTTCTGCGTCCTCGGCTGTCAGACGAGGTTAATTATTGGCACTGTTACATTTCTAAACATTTTGCCCGGAGGGAGACTTTATAAACCGGCCTGACAGAGCCGTCTGGAACACAGAGGGTCTGCTTTTCTCTCTCCACTCGACTGGAAATGCCTACGAGCCCATTATGTTGTGTGTTATGTGAGCCGACAGAGTCTTTCAGCACCAGAGACAGTGATTAATGGTCCCATTCAGGTCCAGCTAAAAAGTTAAAATAATTATTTACTTTTGGACGTGTTGCCCCGGCGGGCCTGCTCTGGTGACATGGTAGCATTTCAGTTTGTGTGCGGCCTCGCGTTCAGTCGTCTTGTTACCTGGTTGAGTTGAATGAGCGTGTTCTCAAAGTCTTTGAGGTCCCTCTGGAGCGTCTGCGAGGCCTCCTCCCAGTCCTGCAGGGGGCAGCGCTGAATGTTGCAGCCCTCCTTCAGTTCCTGCAGTTTGCTTCTGATCCATGCCTCAGCCTGCATCACAGACCCAGACAGCGAGACATGTTTTACACTGTGCACAGCAAGTTTACAGACATGATCTAGCTGCTCAATGATATTTCTGTTAAAACGACATCTTGGAATGCGTCAATTTCATCAGATGTAATTTAACAACGTTGAGGTTTTATGAGGTAGCAACAACAACCTCAGGATGTGCAGTGATACAAAGTGCAAAGTGATAATAGCGGATTGGAGCGGACTCAAGTGGATTTTGCACATTTTATTTTGCATTAAAAGTGAAATAATGCAATGAAGTTTTATAGATAAACTCCATAATGCAATACGAGCAATGGTGGATAATATTAGGTAAGGGAAACTTTATATAAAGTAAAAAAAAGCTCAATACAACAAATTGTAATATACACTATATAAATTAAAGGATGCAGATGTAAGACCAAAGGGCATACTGTATAAATATATGTATTTCTAAGTTATTGCTAAGTGTTATATAGTGTTTTTTAATGAAATTTTAATGTAGAACTTTCCAATGCAAAAGTCAACAGTTCACTCAACACTGTGTGTTCACTGTGGTAAACACAGTCTTATTTCTGCGGATCAGGAGAGCAAACAGGCCACATTTTCCTCCTGACTGAGAGTAATATGCAGCCTCCGACACATTAAGAACAGCCCTTGTTCCCCAATGTTACATTATGCAGAGCAGAAGTTTATCTTGGCAAACGCATGGACTCGCCTTGCATAAGGCTTTGTCATGCAGGGGCTACGTTCTCTGGCAGCATTTGTATGGAGTTAGAAATGTAAGAGAGGCCAAATTCAGAGATGTTTGGAAAGTACATGCTTGTTTTCTGCAGTGGGCCCAGTGTGAGAGGCCGCGACTCGCCCATGTCTCATAATCGAATGGACTCATCCAGTCAGGTTCTTCCACTTCTCAGACTGATCCCCAATGAGTCATATTGGTTTTCACAGTTGTTTCTAGGTGCTCTGCGCAATGTCGAATAACAACTGAGCACTCGTATACGTTATTTAAACATTACATCCAACCATTATTTCCTTGGGAATTTAATGTGAGTGATATTTCATAATAGGCTGTACAGCTACCTGTCATTAGAATCAATAAAACATCAGGACCGCACACGACACGGCCTCTTAACACGTCTTCGTACGAGATTATAATGTGATGTCAATCCTCCTCGGAGAGGTCGGTCATTAACTTTACAAGGCCCCCGGGGCAGCGGAGGTATTTCTGGATTGAACAGAAGGAAAAGAACTTGACAAAACAGGCCTGCCCCTATCTCCTCACACTGGGTCCCATGGCATTATAATGACCTCATACAGGAAGTCTATGATTCCCTTGTTTCTTCCTGTCCGCTCACCACAACAATGGCCTGTTTATCGAAATGGTCTGTTGGGGTCTTTGTCTGTGGCCACGAGTGTAGACAGAGTTTACAGGACCGTGGAGTTTAGGCTGTTGTTAGATTAACGAGGGTTATTTTTTGGTGGAAAATCTTTGGCCACACAGGAAAACACGACCACATCAGTCAACACAGAATAAACTCTAGTGTTTAGCGAATGTAGAAGATATTCCTTTTTTTCAGTTTCTCATTTTTAAATGACATTTTGTTTGCATTTTAAGTGAAAACAAATACATTTTACACTTTAAATTTGTTTTAACCAACAATACACATTTTTACTCTCCTGGCCATGCACTGTTTCTCTGTGAATACTGTGGGAGTGGACGTTTCACTACTCTCTCTGTCACGGAAACAGGATAGTGAAAGGCGAGATGTTTCGCAGCGCTGCCTCGGACACATGGCCCTCACTGCTTCTCCATGTGGTGACCTGTTTTGCTTTCGGTTAAAAAAACTATAGAGGTTTTGAAAAGTCTCTCCCTGGAAAGCCCTGCATCCACTTCCACAGCAATGCTGTTATATTGTAATAGCAAATTTTAGGGCTGTGTCAAACTCAAGGCTCTATAAGGGCAGAGGGTGCTGTAATGATGCAACAGATGGCTAAGCCCCTTGAGGCAAATATGTGACCTGTGATTTTTGGCTAAATAATTACAGTCTGACTTGACTGCTCTTTAAAACAATTTCAAAATAGATTTCAAATACAAAAGGCCTCAAAGACCAAGAGGAACAGAGGCTCTGAGCTCAGAGCAAAGGGGGGCTGCTATAAGCTTGTTAAAATTAACAACGTGCTAGAGAGCTGTTCTCAACACATGCACACATCTTATGTTTCCCTCAGCTGACACATACTAAATTAATCTCCTGAGTGGCCTATCACCGGGACAGTTGCTCGACAGAAGGGCTGAAGAAAAAGCCAACTGTCGGACAAAATGTCCCTCTGCCGAACCCTCTGAAAAATGTCCTCGTACGCCGGGGGGTGGACGCAGCGATGAGATAACACAAGCAGTTGTGCGGCTTGGCTGAGTCTCTCTGGGCCATAGGCGTGAAGAGATGGAGCCAAACAATGACCTCATCCCTAAATAATTGCTTCACTTGTGGCGGTTTCCTCCCTCCCTCCCCCCCTCCCTCCCTCTCTCTTCTCCCCTCAGACGAACACAGCTCACACAGTTCTCGGGACAAAATAGGAACCGGTGCATATTTTGTTCTCCTCGGACGACAGGGCAGCTTCCAATCTGATTCCATCTCAGCAGCGTAACCCGTTGCCTTTGAGATAAACCCACTCCGGCTTCTTTTCATTAGAGGAAATGAGAAACGCTGATAAGCTTAATTTTAAAAAGAGGGAGGGGGTGGGGGAGTGCAGCAGCAGCTTCCCATGAACAGGGATTTTTGATTTGTTTAGCATGAGGACACATGTTGGTTTAGTGTGTCACGTTCTACCTGCAGCACTTCCTTGTTGAAGAGCGAGTTGCGCTGGGTGAAGCAGTCGCTGTGGGACGCAGCCGCTGCCGAGGCTTCACTCTGAGTGTGTGGGTGACTCTCTGTCCGCTGGGGCTCTTTCTTCTGTGACTCAGGGACTGAGATCTGTGTGAACACAACACAGGTGACAAAGTGTTGACAACATGAGGGAAATGTTACAATTGTTGATCAGATTAAACCAAATAATGCTTGATTGCACTGTAAATAACACAGTATCGCATTCATTCGTGTAGGTTCCACTTTCTTTCAACCCCGGAGACATCAGCAACATGTGTCAGACGGGCCCCAAGGTTCCTCTTAACACAAACCTGTCAGCACATGAGATGAAGTGAACTCGACTGGCACGTCACTAATGGACATTCCTGCTGTTCTCCAATCAGGAAACATCTGGGCACATGAAGGAAGCAGGAGCGGACCGACCCTCTGATTTTTTTTTTTTTGTTTTACTGTCATCGTTATCACCTTTAAAGGACTCTGGTTATGTTCACTCTTCCACCCCTGAATCAGTAAAGGCACCTCCACCTGTCATTTTTGTCATACGGATGAATAATATATGAGTGGAGGGCAGGAAAGGTGTTGTTGTGGTTAGAGAGCTGACGTTCTTTTTGTCCAAAAAAGGGGGAATTTGAGGCCCCTGCCGTGTCACTGTGTTATTGTTACCACCATGAGGACGAGACTTCACCGAGTTTTTTCTTTTGTTAACATCTTCCCTGACCTCATGTTTTCCAGTGAGCCCTGCCTCGGCGGGATCTACTGCTGTAACACGGCACTTCATCCACGACACACACAGACACACACACACACACACACACACTGATGACTTCAACAAGTAGCAGGCCAAATCCAATCCTGACTTTTCAACAATATCCTACACATACACTTGAACTACTTTTCCTCTATTTTTGAAAGGTTCAGAGATGCACTGCTCCCCCGTCTGGTGTTCCACCTCTTTTCTCCAAATGGATAATATAATAAAGTGAGTCTGGCAAATAAACCACATGACTTCACTTCCTAAAGTCCGAGATACTCATCAGCTCCACTGTCGGCTGTTCAGACCAGACTCCGTCGTCTCACACGCAACAAAACAACTGTTTTTCTGCAGACTGGATACAGTTAGAAGAAGCAACATCTTTTTCCGTAACACAACACACTCAATTCCAGAAAATGGTCTTAGAATGAATTTGATAGGACTTTACATTGTTCAATTAAAGGTCGACTTGCTGAAACAACCAAACAGCCTGCTCTAGGCTTTTTTTTTTTATACAACCGATGGCATTTTTACCTGTTGCTCATATTTCTCTCCGTTCAGTCTCACCCCGGTTTCTCCGTGTGTGGGCTGATATTCATCACTCCCATCTTTTCTGAGTAAGACCTTCAACAAAGACACAAATAAAATAAATTGAAAGATCAAATTTTCTGCTACAAAATAAGCTGTGAATAAGCAGAAGCAGATAGACACGACAGCTACAAAACTGTCTATTTTCCATTTTCCAGAGTTTGTGACCAAATCAAAATGTCTTTATTCAGTGAATACTTTCAAATTGATTCCAATAAACCAATGCAAAAATGCAACATTCAAACGTATCACCATTGTGTTTTATTTATTTATTTATTATCTCTTTTATTGTGAGATTATTAAGTGTGTACTGTACCTTGAACTGAGAATGAGGCTTATTCTCACAGCTCACTCCCACAATCATGGGCAGCTGTGGATCTGAGGTGCTGGTGACGTTGTTGTTGTTGTTATTGTTGTTCTCGGATGTGGACCCTGTGACAGAAAGCTGCTGTGCTGGCCCCGTGCTCTCTGACCTCTCTTTCCCAGAGATGGTGATCTTCTTGATGGATCTGGAGACGGCGGTGGAGGATGAGGAGGCGACGTTCTGGTTCAGGTGGTCCTCCGCTGCCATGTGCTCCTCCTGGTCGCGTTTCACGGGGGTTACTTGCTTGACGACGGGCGAGACGAGGCAGGGGTCCCGCGCACAGACCTGGGATCGGCCCAGGTACAGAGAGTTCAGGTTGTGCTGCAGCGCGCAGTTATCCAGACTCGTGCTCTGCAGATAGCTCTGCGTAAAATCCTGGCATTTTGGCACAGCGGGGACCGACAGTCTCGTCCCTATGGTGAAGGGCTGCACCTTCCTCACGATGCTCTCAGACATGACCAGTGTCTTGGTGAGAAAGCAAATAAAATAAAAAGTCCAATTTAAAAATTAAAAAAAGAGAGTCTGTCACATCCCTTTGCGCACTCTCCTCCACTCAACAGTTGTCCAGTCTGTGTTCAGCAGGCAGACGAGTGGAGGGCTGAACAGAAAGTGGGAGGGAGAGCTCACTTCTCCACCTTCTTGGCCATGCCGAGGACACACAGCACGCAGCCCAGGACGGCTTCCTTGGACTCCTGGGATCGGATGCGGTCCCAGACGTAGCGCAGCGCTGTGCCAAGGTGTGCAGCGCCTGCGGAGAGGCCTCTCCTGAGGTACTGTGCCAATGAGCCTGCCAGTTTGCTACTGAGGAGCCTGATAACCAGGGACCTTAGCAGGATGAAAACTGGCATGCTGCTTGGCTGGGAAAAAAACAGAAAGCTCAAAAAAAGGAGGAGGGTTGTTCGGAGAGGGGATGAAGTCACCACCTCTGCACTCCACGCTCTCTCTCTCTCTCTCTCCCTCTCTCTCTCTCTCTGGCTTTCTCCTCTCTGTCAGGAGTGACAGAGCAGAGACAGGGGGGCTGTGAGGCCTGGCTGTCAAAACTTCCTCTCTTAACCTCTGAACAGAAAACCTGCTCAGATAAGAAGCGAGGAGGAATGGAGACCTCTTCAATCACAGCTTATCCTCTATGAGGTAATATATCCTCAGCTGAAACACACACACACACGCGGCCTTACCTCCACCTCGTGGAAGTGCAAGGGAAACGATTCAGCCCTGAGGTGGCGTGCAAAAAAAACGATTTCAGAAGCAGAAAAGTCTTGTGAGGAGAATAATCTTCGGGAGCTCATGTGAGCGCTGCCTGTCCTGGAGTGAGAGTGAGAGTGCCTTCCTCAGCTATGAGCCTCCTCTCTCCCTCATCAGTGCGGAGCAGTTGTCACACAGGTTACAGCTGACTGGAGCAGAACATCCCTGCTGCTCTGCTCCTTAAACCACCGAGAGCTGCTGCCATGACATGTGTCTGTGCAGGGGGGGGCGGGGTGGGGGGCAAATAAGAGTCAAGCAGATGATGACCTCCATTGCTCCTTGGTGGCCGAGGTTCAGCAGAGCACATGTCGGGGCTGACGGATTGGAATGGCAGGGCTGGTGTGCGTGAGGGGAGTGGGGCCTCACAGCAGTGGAATCATTTGCAGGGAGCACAAAAGAGAATCTGCTTACACTGAAAAATGTTTTTTCCCAAAAAAAGCAGCTTGCACCCTTCACCTCTGACGTGACCCCTGCACCTGGTCCAACAGCTCAGCCACTTACTGCTCTGAAATATGTGTTTGCAACGATATCACCCTACACAGTGAGAAAACATAACATTTATATATAGAAACATTTAACTAAGTAGCTCTTGTGACTCCATCGTGGCTGCCCTGGCTTCAGAGCCAGCGGTGGGACAGCTCAGCAGGACTCCATATGGCTGAGGTATAGCCCCGGAGTCGACACGGTTAATGATGCTTTTAAAAGAGCTCCGGTTTCATGGTGAAGTCATCTGAGGAAGAGTTTTAATGTGTTGCAGCTTGAAATCAGAGATAAATTCTGCCCAGGCTGGGCGGCGTTCACGGAAGGCCAGATGGGTGGAGTTCCAGGGGTTTGGCCAACTTTGAAATGCCATTTCCTCGTTTGTATTGCTGGGCGACTGGCTCTAGAAGTGTGGGGTTTATGTGCCCCGTGAGTACTCTGTGTGGCTATGACACCAATGTTGGTTGTGTTCAAGTGGAAAACTTGGAAATGAGGGAGGTTATTTTTAGTTAAAGATCATTTTAGTGTTGGGAAAGAAATATATTTAAACAATCCTTTTACAAGTCAAGTCAAAGCAGGAACTAATCAAAGCAAATTTCCCTCAGTAAAATAATTTCTCTAACTCCTAACTATAACATTTACACTGGAGCAATATACAAAACTTGCAAAAACATAAACTGGCTACACATCTGGACTTTTTGCAACCATGATGAATTGAATTATTTAATCTACTGTAAAAAGAACACTGTCAAGGAGAAATATTGTTATATTTTTTAGTATAAACATTTATTAGATTCACATTCATACATAATCGATCAATCGTGCGATCTGGGGATGGAGCCTGGATGTTGATACATAGTCACTCGACCAATCAGGAGTCAGCCTAAGCTGTCAATCATGATATTTCACTCTTTATTTGCATCAAAACAATTATTAAACCAAACTTACTGGAAAAATGTGAGAAATAATTATTTAACATGTATATCTCCCTTCAATGAACATGGAGGAGGTAGGATTTTTGATCTGTACTGTACACAACCACTAGGTGGGAATCGAGACGCACTGGCGTCACTATTGGGCAGCGCTCATCACATGTCGTCCATCTTTAAATACAGTCTATGCTTTATCCCCTAGGTTAAAAAACTCCTGGTGTAAAACCTTTCCCACAGGAAGATCTGTTTGTGTATGCTCTGTTTTAGTGAGTAAACATTTATAAAGGCCGGAGTTGTTTGCTTACAGAGTCACTGTCGGGTTAGATTTGAACCAGGCGGCCCACCTCTGCCAACCGAGTCCGATTAGGCTACTGTAACACCTTCCTTATGTTGTTTACCCTGGAAGCCCTCTCCTCTCTCCTCACAGCTCTCATTCACGTCGTGGGTGTAATGTTTTAGCTGCGCTTCCCACAGCCTTTACAAATGATTTAAACCTCAGCCTTCATCTCAATGCTTCTTTATGTGGGCCATCGCTCTTTATTGGCATCTTTGTGGATGGATGTTGAGGGCACAAGTTCTAGCCTCATGGCTGATATTCCCAGCCTTCCAAGATGATGATAAGAACCTGATGCTCTCTCACCACAGGCTCCGGTTGGTGATCACCCTTGTTAGACATCTTCTTTTTTTTTTAATTAGCGTCGGTAAATGCGACTTGGAAGACTTGTGTAAGGGGTGATGTCACGGAGGCTGCCCGCATGAAAGGAGAGGGAGCGCCTCGTCGGAGGAGAGAGTACAAGGAGCTCGAGGGGGTCTGTACTTTTCCACTTGGTGCATATGTCATCACAAAGGCATGATCAGCACTGCTGGTCAAGTTTCAGTGCAGATAAGATGAAGTTTGTGCTCTCTATCGTGATCACAAAAGAAAAGGTTTAGGGTTTTAAAAATGGTTGATATATGAGAGGGAGCAGGGAAACCAAAACACTGACTTCATATGTGTCACGTCAGGTGAGCTTGACCTGAGGCTTTGAGGTCTCATCCCAACAACGGGCACAGAAAGTATTCTTGATCAACTGAACTCAACAAACACTTTCATTTTAACACATTAGGCTTGTGACTCATTAGAATCAAGCCTTTGTTCATTAGTTTTATGGTTATTTTCAAAGCTGCATGGGCTAATGTGGCCAGGCCCGGATCAACATTAAAATGTCATCATTTGCTTTTGGAGCCAAAAACACTATTTTTAAGTTTTTACAAGCAAGACAGACAAAGCAAAAGCAGACCATCTCCAAACATAAAGTCTCTGGCAAAGTCTGAAAGCAACACAAGTGTATTTGACTTCTGATCTACTTTGTACTTTAAACAGAAAGAACAAAAGACTATAGAGAACGTCTTTTTCTCTGTTAAAGCTGTGGATGACGAAGCAACATATAATCTCAAAGGCAGCGAGGCACGGTACATGTTAAATTGTGAAGTCATAAATTTGTACTCGTGCTTATCTGTTAATCTATGGAGCTTTAAATTCCTTTGTTCTGAGCTCACACATCTGAACCCACATCTTGACAGTGACCTAGCCTCTCTCAGATGGGTCGCCTGTGGGCTTTTGTACTTCAGCATTAATACGCAGCTATAACAATGAAACCATTTGTGCTTGAACAGAACAACATGACAGCTGCAGCTCATGAACAAATGGAAAATATAAACATATTACTAAAAAGGCCACATTAATTCTTCCCGGTCCAATCTTAAACTTCTTCTGACATGAGCAGGGAATGGGTCACACAACAGTTTATATTATAACTTCAATCAAAAAAAGAATAATTAAAAGCTGTCTGCTGAAAATGAAGAGGCTTTATATATTGATTTAATAACACAACTGTCACACCCAGTTTTGACGCTCACCTTAAGCTATAATCAACCCAACGAGCCTGCATACTTATCAGCTGACGTTCAAACACACACACACACACACACACACACACACACACACACACACACACACACACACGCACACAGACACACACACACACAAACACACACACACAGACACCTCTGTTGGAGACCTGTTTTGCACATTTCTCCAGAACATGTCACCTCTTATCAAAGCCTTGAAGAGCCCAAGTAAATTGTGAGTTTGGATGATATCACATGCAATCAACTGCCAATCTTAGTCAGCCAGTGCTCATTGTTTGGAAAGAGAAAGGGCCAAGTATTTCACAGAAGAAGGAGGCAAGTATAGACTGTCTGCTGTGACGCATGCATATTTTTTTTAATCTGTTAAACTGTGGTGGTATTGTTCCGAAAAACAGAGCCCTCATGTAAAACATATTCCTTTGATATCTAGGGATACTTCAGGTCACATTTATCGGTGGTCTTCATGCAGGGTGGACTCTTTAAAGGTAACTGACATCATAATGCCACAAACTCCAGCCTCCTCTGACCCCATGCAGACATGCAACCCATAATATTTGTTCTACCCAAGCTCCAACTTTGGCAGCAAGGTCGTATCGTGTGTAGACAGTGTCCCCATTAGTAAGTATGTTGAAGAACAAAGAGGAAAGTCAGAGCTGGATGTAAGACAAACGGGCCTTTGTTTTGACGCAGACCTCCTAAATGGATTTCTTCGCAATTGGCCTCGACGTTAGAAAATGACATCAGACGGTAAAGTTGGAAAACAGTTACAAAATTATAAGATCAATGGAGGCCTCCACTGGCTTTTAAAAAAGATGATAATTCAAAGTCAACAGGCGGCTTTGTCCACAAAGTCAATGAACTTTACAGTAAGGATGATCAATTATCCACTTCACAGCTATTTTGTTTATACTTCAGGCCAACTGATGACAAATTGGCTTCCATTGGATCATTTGTTCTCCACAATTGTAACACTACGTTCACACAGCGGAGCTCAGGTGTCCCAAATCTGATTTGTAGCCCCTACAAGACCCAGATCTGTTTAATGACAGTGTGAACAGCACAGATCTCATGGAATCTGATCTTCAGAAATCAGATTTGGGCCACTTTGAGGTTATAGACCTCATATGTACTTGGGGTGACACGTCTGTACAAGCAAAACGTGAGGGCTGGTATCGAGACTGGTCCGTGTTTGAAAGAACATCAAAAGCAAAATGGAACCGTAAACGCTCACATCTGTGGCCTTCATGTTTCTAACCAACTTCTTCTCTTTGTTTACTTCCGTATACAGTGTGATGCGTGGGACGTCTTTTTGTTCTTCTGTGCATGCGAGTCAAATCAGGGCGATGACCAGTTCACAATTGAGTGGGATACTGGCCACAGTTTTAAAAGATAATGTGAAAAGCTACATAAAAAATCGGCTTGCGTGAACGTAGCGGAAGGGTCATTATGGTTGAACTTGAAAGTTCAGGAATTTAAAACCCCTTAAGAAATCAGATATATATTCACGAGATCTGCACATACTTGTAAATATCAGTTCTCTAAACATGCCAGATATTCTTCATCATCATCAAATGGATTATTCTCTGAGAAAAAGATAAAAATGTGAAAAAACGCAAAGTTAAAGATAGTGAAAAGGAATTCCTGGATCCATATACAGATCCGTACCAAAATTGAACGAATTCTTTCCAAAGCCAATACAAATCCTCCCACCAAGTTTCATGGAAATTGGTTCACCTTTTTTGGATAGACCTGTTAAAAATCCAACAAACAAGAAGGGCACTGAGAGAGCGCATATCTTATATCCAGGCCCACCGAGGTAATCCTGCAACAAACAAACAACTGCAGATGACAACATTAACTCCTTGGAGGATGAAAGTACAATTGCTTGATAAAAAAACATTTCACCTTCTCCATGCTGTTCTTGCCTGAGAAAAAAGCAGGGACACGTTGCGTCTCACACTGAGTGCAATTTGGAGCCACCCTCAGGTGGCAGTCAGGCTGAATGGCGGGATGAGGTCACTCCATAGTGTGACATCATAGTTTCACATGGCACCCAACCTCCGGCAGCAGGAAGCAATTTTCCCCATATCAAAGGTTGAATAACAGAAAAAGGCTGTACCTTATTCCTGCCCTCTCCAAAAATATCAATCACCCGAGAGTGAAGCTTAACATTTGACCCTTGATGTCATTCCAGCGGCAGCTCGGGTGCCGTCAAGTCTTTATTTGGAGGCTGCGCTGACCTGGCGGTGTGATTTATTAATCACATACAGGAACTTTCATCAAGCGCTGCAGCCTGTCTGAAGTGTGTTGCTTGTGTGTTTGACGTTGGCCCTGAATTGGCCAGTGATGCAAGATGGAGAGGTTTGTTTAACGTTCTGAACGCAGAAACAAAGAATCGAGAGAGAGAGAGAGGTGAGCCTACATATTTACATTTAAACATTCACACGGCAGTTGATGGATCTGCTCTGTAATCATGATGTACTTCCGAACTCCACAACAAGAAAAAATAAAAACTGTTTCGTCGGAGAGAGTGCTTCGGGCAAGTTGAAATATGTAGACGAGCCAAAGAACATCTTGAGTCATCTTTGAACACCACTATTGCGTTGCAGATTACTTTAATGTTTCGGATGAGGTAATGCTCCTCAATTGGAGGTAAATAAAAAAGTAAATACCAATAAATACACAGACAAATTGTGAAAACTTTCACAGATGTTCCTCTAACCCCCTTGAAAAGCAGTGGGGTCGACACATTTTATCTTACCGGGAAGAAGTCATTACACTTCACCTCAGAGTCTGGATTTGATACTTTTTTTTATCTTGCTTTGACGTACAAGGTGGCCTTGAGGGCCGTACATAACAACCTGGACCTACCTACCTGAGAGTTGTGTGTTATTGTTTGCCATACTCATGTCACCTCCTGTTAGTGGAATGAATGAGCTCATCACTGACACCAGTTTGAGATATCCATGGCTTCTCACCACATGACTAGAATGGCTCGCATACCTCCGCCAAGGCCCAACAGTCCCCTTATGACACCACATTTAAATTCATTAGATTGAGGTTTTTTATTTGGATCTGCACCAATTTTTCCCACATTCATAAATATCATCCCCCTTAACATAACAGGTGTTTTTTTTCATCAAGATCCACAAATTATTCCCTGACAAATCAAGAAAAAGTTTTGAAAAACATTCTATCTCACAATGTTAAAATATGCAGATCCACACCAAAATTCTTGGGTTGTTTCTTATCGCATCCTTCTACTAGGTTTTCATGGTAATCAACCCAGTAGATTTTGAATAATCGTGCTAAACAAACAAACAGGGCTGAACAAATAACCTCCATGGCAGAGGTGAAAAAAGGCAAATTGAAGATTAAGCCGACATGTTGGCAAACTTTGGAATAAAGGATTTTTCTGGTTCTGTCACAAATTGTGTGCAGGTATGTTTGGGGTGCCCTGAAGTTATTCAATTTTGAGGTAAAATTTGCAGTGGCACAAAGTACAAATCACCATTTTACTTTCAAATAACCTTTAACTCCCTGCAGAAACTCAGTGTTACTGCTCACAAGGCCTGTTTACAAGTACTCTGAGAGTCATTCAGCATGCATGCCTATGCCCACAAGTGCTACACGTTGGCATGTATGCTGCACACATGTCAGGATTGTGAAAAAAATTTGACCTATATTTTAAGTCATACAGTTGCTGTAAAGAGACTGTACACCCCGGATTTAACTGTGTTTCTCACATTCTAGATCAAAGATATTTGGATGCCAAGAAAGATCACACAAGCTTCTCTCTGTTCGAGCATCACATGAGGGCCGATAGGAGCAGGTGAAAGTGTCCTCACATGGGGCGTGTGATAACAATTGGGTTTAAAAACAGGTGCCGTGCGATCTAAGACAACTGTCCCAAATGTGTGGGGGAGGGTCGCGTGAGGTGGGGCTCCCTCGGGGCAAAAATAGAAAGTGAGCCACATCATTGAAGTGGTTCACATGAAAAGTACGTCTTGTTGCCAGTTGTCCCCTCTGTTCCAGTCAATCTGAGTGAGCCCTTTTGGAATGGTAATTATTTTTACCACAAATGTACATGATGGAGTGATATTAAGAGTTCAAGTGTGTCATTAACACAATATCTCAAAATAAAATGGTGTGAATGCAGAGGAGTAATTGTGAAAAGTAATACAAATTATTCAACTTAAGTACCTTAAGTACAGATGCATAACAATATGTATAAAGTAGAGTAATGAAGTAAATGTGCTTTGTTGCATCCTACCACTGCCTCGAAGCAGCTGCTCCAAACATTAAACCACAAAACTGCAGATGTATTTCTTGTACTTTACCAAACTGACTTCAGAGTCAAGCTGAGTAAACTCAACATTGATATTTATCACTTTAAACAGGGAATTCTTTGCCCTTGTTTCTCAATCTCTCCTTCAGGTCAGAGGTCAACTACAAATAGCAGCAAAGGTCAAACCTGCTCTCCCAAATGTTTACAGCTCTGTTTGCCTTTTTGAACGTTTTTTATGTCGAGAGTGGAAACAATAAACCTCTATGAAATCCCTCATCTGTTAGGATTTGAAGCTTTGTCAAATAACAGGCCTCCCCGCACGGCCATATGACTCTGCTTATCAACGACAGCCGGTTGGTTAATTTCGAATTGGAAACATCACCTTACCAATAAAACACTGCAACAAACTAATAAGTACTAATTTCACTCCCATTTCAGAGCAATTCAAATGAGCCATGAGCGAGAGAATGGCCTGAGGGGCATACCAATCGTCTTCTTTAGTAACACACAGAGAACAGCTCTGTTCGTTTAATAACCCTCACAAATTAAAGGAAAATGTATGATTTAATCATCTGGCCGCAGAGTTAGATCATGCTCTATGACATCATTCTGGAACGCTTAATGCTGTTGACCTAATCCAGCTATAGCGGAAGTCAAATCAGTGTGCTAGACATCCATGGAATATCTCTACTAAAGCACAGGCCCGAAGCAGAATTGTCCATTTAAAGCTTCAGACAGAAAAAGTGTTTGAAGGCTACAACATCATGATTGTGGTCTACTGCAAAAATTTTACTTATTTTGGGCCCATGCAATGAAAACACATGGTGGAGACTATGAAGCAACCTCACCAGTTTCATTTGTGTAAAACATCATAACGACCATTTTGGGCAACACAGCAGTGGTTCTTTAAAGTGTGGTCCGAGGAAGCCTGCGGATTTCTGTGGATTGTGTCCTGCAGTCAGTCTATACTTGTGCAACTCAATAACTTCCAGTCACTTTAACAGTTTCAGAAAGAAAAGTATCACCACAGGCCTTGCAAGCAGCCCATTCCATACAGGCATACAAATAGGCTGTGTCAAATAATTCCAAGGGGATATTTGTATCTTGTAGGGTTTCCTTAGCTGAGAAAACAAATTAGAACCTCTGCCATACAGTAATTGAATATAATAGATAAGCAGGCGAACACAGGGCGGCACAATTTTACTAAACTATCGCAGTATTTTTGTTTCACGTCAGCGTCAACAAACGGTTCTTTCCTTTTCCTCTCCTTTATTGGTGTACTTTGCACGGAGCTGGTTTTACAACACAGCACACTGAGGACGTTTATGTGCCCTGGTGAAGAAAAAGGTCAACCAAATGAGCCAGTTCTAAGTCCAGGCTGTATTTTTCTCTGCCACAAAGCATTGCAGAGCTCTTCCATCACCCGGGCCATGCCCCAAAATACCGAGCAGTTGGTCTCAGCAGTTGTTGTTGACGACTCGCGGAGCTATGCTGCAGTTGGGCAACTGCTGTTCATTCTGTCGAGGCATAACAACAGACAGACAGCACATGTGCTGGCTGTAAAGTTTATAAAACACACCTCTAAGCAAATGTGTCAAGAGAGTGGCTTAGCGGGGCAGGTGGGTGATGCAATCTGTGCAAATGCTGACAGGTGGGACGGCAGACGGGCTGGGCACAGCAGCAGGACACCACAAAGACTTTCACTGGGCTGGGCTGCGAGATTACACACTCACTTTTCACAACTACTGCTCCTCACACACATCACCTATCTACACAGAGGTCACACAGGAGTGACACCTCTGAATGGTTGTGAGATTATCAACCATTGGAATAACCAAATAAAGGCGGTTGTTAGGGATTTTTTCAAGAATTAACAAGTCAGCTCTTCTCGTTGTTGGCGAATAAGCTGTAGGCTGTAATTACACTTTGCCCCTACAAATTATAATATCAGTGTGGCTGTGGCTCAGGAGGTAGAGCAGGTCATCCACTAACCAGGAGGTTCGTGGCTGGATCTCTTGTCTGCATGCTGAAGTGTCCTTGAGCCAGACACTGAACCCCAAATTGCCACTGATGTCTGTGCTGGCAGTGAGTGAAAGGTCTGTGATGGACAAAGCGCAGCATAAGGAAGAGCTGTATGAATGTGGATGAGTGGATGTGAGTTGCAATATAAAGTGCTTTGGGTGGCTGACAAAACTAGAAACATGGCTGCATAAATACAATCCATTTCTATATTCCATTATGTGATCTGGGATTTGGATGGGCTAGCTCAAAAACAAAACAATTAGCCAAAATAACATCCTGTGTCCCAGACATGTGATCATAAACAAACGTCACCAAGTCATTTCCAGAATTTCCTGGGTCCGCTTCCAGACAATAACATCATCTAACAACTAAGTGATGTCACTGGAGTACGAGAGGGGACTGCTGAGCAGACAGCTTTTGGGATCTTCACATCAGAATTCATTTGAGACTTTTCATGTGCGTCAAATGACAGAAAAAGCAATAAACTACAAAGATGATAACTTCTGAGCGATAACAATTTTAGGATCTGCATTTAGAATCCGTGCAAACCTATTTCGTCAATCGCTGTCCGTCTGTGTAATCCCCTCTCAGAGCTCTAGGGGACAGCCATGGGCAGCTGTCGTTTGGGCAGCCGCGGCTACAATCTCTCCATTGTGCATGATGTGCAGCTGGCACAGGGTTGGGAATGCCTACACACAATGAATCAATCGAATCCCCTCCTAAGTGAACCAGACCTGGGCAGCGACACGAGGAGATCTACGGCAGCTGTAACACGGCTCCTCGGTGCCATAATCCTTTTTTTACAACTCTCACTCCAGCCTGACCATTTGATTCCAGGCTGGTCACACTGAAGCCAGCCCTTTGTAATCCGATGCTTTTAAAATGTAGGTAGCGAAATTAAGTTGCATGAGGCGTCACACTGTGTTTACCTCTGAGACGCGTTAAACAGGCTGTTTATTGGTATTAAATCAAATTCACTGGTGTCAGGCGTGTTGGTTTATCCTAAATATGAGAAGAGCCGGACTGGTCCAATTTAAATATTTATTGAGATGCAATGAAAGTTGAACAACATAGCTATGGACAATTATCAAAGCCTAGGCTAATTAAGTTAGCAATAGGTAGTTAATAATGGCCCCGAACAAAAGGGGTTTGATATAGTTATAACAGTAGATATAATATGATTGGTTATGAAAGATTGAAGGGGAGTCACCGCAAATCAATTTGGTTCTCCCTTGTTGGTGCACAGGCATGTCCACGCCTCTTGGCACAGAAATCCAGGAAGTGACAAGAAGCCGCTCTCTATGACGCATCTACTACTCTGATAGTTGCTAAGCAAAATGTTCTCTTCATGAAAGGCCTTGACACAGCTGATGCCATGTGGGCCATTGGAGAAAGGAATATGATGTTCCTGCTATATTCAAACAATGTCTTGTTGATGTAAACATTAGGATCCTCGAAACCAAAACAACGAGACAAAACAATGTCAACAAAGTCACTGTGTCCAACCTCCAGAACTTTATCAGACAGCTGCTTGAAACATATTTGTGAATGACTCTATGGGAATAATAGTTTAATACCAAAAGTTAGAATTCAGAACAATTATAAGATTCATTATTAACAATATGCAGCCAGGGTTATTTATAAATCATTTAAATAAAGGCCTTATATCTGGTTCAAACTGATCATGCTCCCCCCCCCCCCCTTTAGTTGCAAATAGTTTCAGTAAGACCCAAATACCAGCTAGAATTTGAAATCCTAACACTGGGAAAGGCCTCAAATTATAAAATAGCAAGCTCCAGCGGGGTGTTATCTTTCCTTGGCCCTATCCCCTTGACCTCAGTTGGGCTAGGTCTGTCATGACCGTACAAAGTTTAATTTTGATATTTTTCGTCTTGAACCCAGGAAAGCCTCCAAAAATCCCACTCATTGAAGGCATTGCACTGGAGGGAGCGACAAAATGGAGGACTTTCATTTATATCAGACTCAAATTCCTATAATACCTGTTTTACACTGAAAAAAGCTGTCAGTTTGGCTCGTTTAGTGGCTTGATACACTGGCCTTGCACCAGCCTGTGTCCATATGCTACAACCAAGCTTTACTGTTTTGAACAAATTCACACTAAAACACTGAGTTCTCCAGGGATGCTTTGTTTGATCCCTGACCGTGCTTTTCCAGCCCTCGTGAAATGGCTGTTGTGCAAGCAGCCAACACAGAGTATCAGATTATTAAGTTCATCGCCCATGTGACCAGTAATCCTCTGGCAAGGATCATATTCTTAGAAACATTTTGGGCAGGAGTGAGTCTGTATGTTTGGGGCCATGACAGCTTGATGACCTCATTGGCAATAGAAAACATGTGTAACAGTGCCATCTACTGTTGGAATTATTTTACTGTGTGTGGCAAACTGGGAAATTGGGCCAGGGTTTTTTTAAGATTAAGATTAAGATGCATTTATTAGTCCCTAACACATGCACAGGCACACTCATGCAGGTAGGGAAATTTAACCTCTGCTTTTGACCCATCTTGTGCAGGACACACAGAGCAGTGAGCGACCATGTATGGCGCCCGGGGAGCAGATGTTGGTGGAGTAAGGTGCCTTGCTCAGGGGCACTAGACAGGGTAGGGAGAATCCTCTTGGATTTTTGGACAGATCAATCCAGGTTCGTCTTTTTGTTGTTTCTCCGTGGAGTCGAACAAGAAACGAACCAGAGACCTTTTCTGCCCATAGTCCAAGTTTCTGCCACTAGTCCACCGCCTTCTTCAGGTCAATCCTTCATCTTCCATCACCACCTTATTCCGTTCAACCACTGGTTCCCAAGCTTTCTCAGTTGTGACCTTTCGAAGGGGGGTATTGGGGCCTTAGCATGGGTTTGAGCCATAATCAGTGCCTTCAAAATGTATTTATCTCTCTCAGATTGCATCTCAAATTTACATTAGCTCCCCATAAAGGTTCTGGCTCAGCACATAAGGGAACCACTCTCTTAAACAACGCAGGGATCCTTCCTGTCCCTAAAGACTTTGAATTAAAGGATTTTTCCTTGTCAGCACAGACAAATAACAAAGTAGGAAAAGCTCAATCAAGCCAGTATGTATACGCAGCACAATACTGAGACTGAAACGGAACCACCCACAAGTCATTGCCCATAATATAATTTATAGATGATTGTTTTCCACTGTTTTTATTCTCTAACATGTCAACGATGTTGTCTGGAAATATTTTTTTTGCACCTTGCACCATAAATTGTAATCCAGTAAGACATATATAATTTAATCTTATATTGCATACAACAGTGATAGATCAGAGAAACACAAACTTGGATTTAGTTGGTGTTATTTCATAATAAGTATATGTCTGAATATAAGATAAGTTACGTTTATTTATGCTCAGTAGAGGAAATCTTTTGAGGACAGGGCAGCACAAGAAAGTAGCAGCGTAAGGTTAAAATTAAGTAAGAGTAAAGATATGAATACAAATATAAATACTATACACAATAATAATGCTATATACACACGATTTCTAATAATAAATAAGGTGCTGTCTTGTAAAGTTTACTGCTTGCACTTTAGTCGATTGGAGGAGGCACGTATGGGCCTGAATGTGTAACACATAGAGTGGAAGCTTGAGGCTATGAACTGGTTCATTCAGCCACGCTGCTTAAAAGCAACAATTACCTAACCTTTCCTGGAGGAATGTAAAGAATCCCTCCATGAGAGAAAAATTGCCTGAACACGAATAGTAATCTGTATGTCAGCTAACACTGCTGCATGTGACCAGCAGTGAGATTTATGGGAAGAATTCCTCAGATTCAGTTTGGGATTCACAGTGGGATGTTTTTCAGTGTGAAAATGTAGGAGTTTTTCTCCAGGATGAAAACGGCCACCAGGGGGTGCTCGTGGCCACGTCTCCGCCCAACACGCAAGACGGAGTGAGCACGTGCACATGGTGATGGAGGAAAGTCGGTAAATCGAGTATTTCGAGTTTCCAGTATTTGGTGTTACTCAACTTTCAGGCGACAAAACAAATACACTGACACGTTGTACAAGTTTCGTCTATACATTAAAGAGCTTCACTCCATTATCCTGCCAACATTTTACGTTGCGGATTGAAGCTGATGATTCAAGATATCTGTGAATAAACTCCACCAACTCATTTATGGAAGTTGTTTAATGGCACCAGCAGAAATAATAGTTTAACCACAAATTATATTATTATTAATATTATTTATTATATAAATGACACCATCAAGAAGTACAAACTGCGTGCATGTCTTATGTGTTATGATCGGGAGCTGCCCCACGTGCTGAGCCACCTCCACAGGGTGGGACTTCTGGAGGCGGTGGATGTGGCTACTTCCTGGATGGCTCGATGTGTATCGAACTCCTGGAGTGCCGGTAGAAGAGAGTAGTTCGCTCGGTCTGGGATAGCTCCTGGTAGCACTACCCTGTCTGAACACCAGGCAACCACAGCTCGACCTGCCGAGGTACTGAAACCACGTCCCCCTGTTGCTTACACTGTGTGTTCACCCGCCGGGTTGGAAAAAGTCGTTGGAGTGTCAACTGTTTGCCGGGTCGTCTTCCTCCCGGTGCGGGTTAGCTAGCTAACAGCTAAGCAAGGTAGCTCCTGTAGGTTAGCTTTAGCCTAGCTAGCAGCGGCTTCTCCTCCTCCTCCTCCTCCTGCCGGGCAGGTGGCTATCAAACAGCTGGATACTGCCGATACTCGTGGTTGTTGCTAAGGTTGGTGCCATGAGATAATACACTGTGGGTGTCAGCCATTGTGTCTTTATGGACGTGTGTTGTCCCAGTTGGGCTACGGCTAACGTCGGCTAGCTTTTGTATGAGGCGTCAACTATTGTAGAAACCGTGTAACTTCACAATGTCACCGGGTTTAGATCAGCTTTATCGACCATGGATCCCCAATAACTGAGACATGTTCAATAATTTGCGTGTCTGTTATTCGTGTCAAATTTTGTACAAAGCATCTGTTTTATGAAGTTGACTAATCGAGTCATCTGACAGCAACAATATCCAGTTCAGGGGGGGTCGAAGCTGCTCTGTCCCCAACTGGGCTCCCACAAAGATGGCCCTGTTCTCACGTGAAGATACAGACTGATATATGGGAGAGACGCTCTTCAATGGGCTCAGGGTAAACTACTGGAAACGGATTCACCGCAGCAAGGATCAGGCAACTTTGACACCACGTTGAGGCAGCCAAGCGCGGTGTTGAGTTTACACGGCAGCTCTGACAGAATGCCCTGGGGGGGGGGGGGTTACGATTACTATAATAAAGTGTAGACTGAGACCGTTCCCTGCTGCCTGGATGTGGCCCGTGTTGTTTTGCACAGAAGGCTGATCTTGAAATAGAAAGGTCCATGTGAAATGGTCTTGTGGGGGTTTATTTTTAAGAGCAAACAAAGGTTGGAGGTCAGTGTTAAAGTGAGTCACTGGGGCTAAAGAGGGGGGGGGGGCAGCACATGGGGTTTAGCAAGAAGTGGGTTTACTTGGTTTTCATGAGTTTGAACATATACTTTTATACTTTTTGTAGGAATTGTGGTTACATTAGAAACCGGCATGAAATGAAGAGCTGCAGATCTTTCCTCAGGCGTTCTTAGTTTTCATCGGATACGTTTGATTGTCAAGACCGTCCAATCATGCGAGAGCAATGCCAATCTCACAACATTAAAAGTCAAACTCAGGTCTCTGTCACATAATCCAAGTGTTTTATTGTTATCTAATATCTGAAGCAGTTTGTGTAATATTGATAAAATACATTTATTCATTTGGTAATGTCTAAAAGGGAAGCACTTTGTTGTTTTTTACAGGATACTATATTTAACATTTTTGTTGTGCAGTGGGAGGGCACAGGGATAAGAGTGAGCAGAGAGAAATACAGAGGGTAGGTGTAGGTCTAAGCACCTCTTAAAATACCCACCCAGCAAAGATAATACAGGGGCTTGTGTGCCTGTCAGCAACAGTGGAGAAGTTCAACTCTTCAGCCCAAGAGGACAAACAGGTTCCGTTTTGTGTTCTCCCCGCCTGCCCCTCAGATCTCCTCATTAAAGTGCTACTCCTTCTGGTTGCATGATCACAGGTTTTGATGGCGTTGGCTTGATGGGGTCCGGGCGTGCAACAAAGTGATGGTCTAAGGACTCGCCGGTCACAGAGGTGCTAGCGCGTGGAATGTTGCGCTGGTCAGTGCACCTAGAAGGAGGGCCGCGGCGAGTCAACCATGCTGCTGTGGCTGTGGGCCACAAAGTGTACTCCTTTGGAGGCTACTGCTCCGGAGAGGACTACGAGACACTCCGTCAGATTGATGTGCACATCTTTAACACAGGTAGGTGGGAACTTTTCACAAGTATCTAAGTTTGTTGTGGATTTACTGGGAAGACTGAATTTGAAATCATGGTTAAAACCTTTTCACAATAACGAGAAAAGCCTCAAGCACCCTGAAGTGTATGAATTTTACATTAGAACCAAATTGAAGTGTATATGTGTATGTACAATTATTTAAAATAACCCATCAACTATAGTTTTGTGCTTATATAAAAAATATTGTACAAAAGAAAGATGGGCCAAGTAAGTGAAAAGCCATTCTCCCTAATGCCTTATGTTGTATCTATATTGAAGCAGGCAAATACTATCTTCAAAACAGGAAGAGGATAAGAGAATGTGTTTCGTTTGAACAGTCACCACTTTAACAGTTACTCTGTACAGCTGGCTAAACCCCATGTTCCACTGCGGTTTGTGGAAATCTCTCTGTTGGTTGTTTTTCCATCGCTATCTCACAAACTCAGGTGTTTAGTTTAAATGTGTTGCTCTACATTGGACTTTACTGCTCTCTTTTCTTCTTTGCAACCTATTTTTTTCCCTCCGTGTTGTCAGCCACCTGCAATATGTTTTTTTTTTTTTATAACTTCCTAAAGTCGCTCGTGCCTACCCGCTAGTGCTGCTTCATGAAAAGATCTGTGAAAACGAACCTTGATAAAGATGCTTTCGGCTGATAGAGGAAAAATGGGAGCACCTCAGCTCTTGTCTCACCAGTTATTCTTGTCACCTGCTTTGTGCTCCTGCTCTTTGAAGTCTGTTTGTCAGCAGACCCTGTTGTCTTTGGCTTTTTTTGTCCTGTTTCTTTACTTGTGTTTACTTCACTATTTACTGATTTGAGGTTCTCGACACAGAAAACCCTCTTGCATCTAAGCAGTTTATTCTTTGATGACATTAGATTACATTTCATCATACAAAGCATTGGTTAAAATGCTATAACAGATTAAATGTTACTACTGTGTTTCATGTTTCAAATTCTTCCACATGCAGCTCTGAGTTGTTATCGGACTATTATTGCTTATTTTAACATTGTTATTCCTTTGAATCTCGAAGCTGAATTTCTCAAAACAGAGTTATCACTGTGCTGCGTTTTTTATATTGTAGTTACGAGTGCAGTGCCTGTTGTGATGCTGGTTGCCGCTTTTTTTCTGATAATGTAAAAGTAACCTGCAATAATTAAACCACGGCAAGTAAGGGCCGATGGCTGGACTCAGACTCAGTCTGCAGAAACTTGATAATGCACCACAGATTTTTTGGAGGCTCAACTCAGTATGCAGAACCCTAAACTAAAGAATCAGTTGTTTTGGGCCTGTTGTCGTGAACATGTCATTGTCGTAACCACACTCTCTGGTCAACTGTTTATTCATATTGAATTCATCATGTGTCCCAAAGTCCCAACAACCTTCGACACTACACTTCTTTAAGCCCTTAACAATATTCCAAGTGTGAAGCTGACACCTTTTGAGATATTGGGAGCAAAGACACACAGTTTTGTGGCACTCGTTCTATTTACCGAATTAAATATCTTTGTCTTTCTTTGCTGTTTTGTACTTCAGTGTCTCTGCGCTGGTTGAAGTTGCCTCCAGTGAGGATGGCAGGCCATGAGCGGGCCTATGAGGTGCCATATATGCGTTACGGCCACACAGCTGTGCTGCTGGATGACTCTATCTACCTCTGGGGTGGACGCAACGACACAGAGGGGGCCTGCGATGTGCTTTATGCCTTCGATGTCAGTAAGTAGACTTGCATCTACCTCATGCTGTTAAATGATAGTTTCAGGCTGCCAATCCTGGAGATGTACCTGTTGGACATTAAAGATAGTGGATAGCAAACATGTATGTTTTTACTTTTGGGAGCTTTACCACCAGCTTATCTGTGATGGGTTTTCCACTGCTGGGGACTCAAATGTAACGTCTGTACTGTGAACTAAGAGGTTTGGTCCTTTTTAAAGAGTGCCTAGAGTTACGATAAAGTGTTGCCGCTTCACAGGCACCCACAGATGGTTCACGCCCAAGGTTTCGGGGGCTGTTCCAGGGGCAAGGGATGGCCACTCCGCCAGCGTCCTGAGGAAGGCGATGTATATATTTGGAGGATATGAACAGCTGGTGAGTTTTTATCACTCGTCAGCTACGAGACTTGCTCTCTGAAGCAATAAATCACAATTTAATTAATCTCTGCTGTTCTTTTTAGGCTGACTGCTTCTCCAATGACATCCACAAGCTGGACACCAACACCATGGTCTGGTCCTTAATAAATGCAAGAGTGAGTTCAAGTTGCAGTCACCAGTTTTTAATATTTCAAAAATGTTTTAGTTCTTCCTGTACAGAAGTTCAAAGGACAAAATGCACTTGTTTTCAAAGATACACAAACATAGAATGGGCTCACAACACACTCAGATTCAAAGCACTGTAGGAGATCAACCAACCACTGGGTATTACCGTGGTTGGCAGTGCTGCTGCCCCAGCGTCCAGTGGTCAGATTGGCTGGATACAAAGGGGCCGCAGTGTGACGCGGCGCCCTGGTAGGTGGCCAAGTACAAGGATTATTTACACTCCTGTTTTGGGAAATGCCATTTGCGTTTGTATGCTGTCAACCTGCTCATGTGATAAGCTCTAGTAAAATGTATTTTAAATATAGACTCCCTTCCCCATGGTGGACTAGGTGGAGGAAGGACTTACACCACCAGCCCAGATTCTTAGCTCCTCACTGATAACATTTTGTTGTCAAGGAGATTACAGTATGGCGCTTACAGATTTAGGAGTGCATGTGACAGAATAATCCATTTCATTTATTTGCATGTTCTCAGACTTGCATTCCTTTTGGAGAACAAATGTAGTTGCTATGCTTCTACTCAAATCCTATTTTCTGTAAGGTGACTCTGTTCTAAATTTATTTTCAGTACATTTGGTTTGTAACTCCCTTGATAAAACTTTCCAAAAAAGTGTTATTTTTTTCACTGGTTTTGTTTTCTAGATCACAGTGATATAGTAGTTTTAATCTTAACTTTATTTTTATAGCTTACACAACATTGCTGTTTTACTTCTCCCACTGCTCTATTTATAAAGCTTGATAAAGAGCCGTCTTGCATGCATACAATTTTTAGAAAACAATGGCAGCACATTCTGGAAAGGAAGGCTTGTGAGAGGCTTTGCTGTGGCTGCACACCAGCTAAATGCAAAGAGAATAGACCCATGCCTCTGATCATAGTTTTATTCACTGGGAACAGGTCGCATTTCACTGTTGTGTATGTGCTTATCTATGGTTATTATTGACAGAGTATGCTGCATTATCGTTCAGAGCCAAGTATACAATGTCCAAAAAACAGCAGGTTATTCTCGAAAAGGTTAGAAGAGTTTTGAATTGAGTCTGTCCTTGTATGTCCACTAGATGTCGCTGTTTACCTGAAGTTGCTTGTAAAGCTTCATGTTTGCCAGTATGATGTTGAAGCTTTAACGTATTCACGCATCAGTCACAGCCCTGAAATTGCTAAGTGGTTTTAATGTTGAGGCTGATCAGTGTATATATCAAGGGTAATAGTGAGTTAGTTTTGAGACATTGGAGAGATTTAAACTAAAACTAGTTCATGTGGTGCAGTTCAGGTTACTCAAGTATGCTGTTAAATTATGTCAGTAACATGCATTGTCCTCTCTTTCGGTCCTGCTCCATCTATCTACTGAAACTTTATGGCATCTCAACATTATCTGTCGGTCGTCTTCTAACAGGGCACTCCGGCGCGCTGGAGAGACTTTCACTCAGCCACCATCATCGGGACAAAGATGTTTGTGTTCGGAGGTCGAGCTGACCGATTTGGTCCCTTCCACTCCGACAACGAGATCTACTGCAACAAGATCAAAGTGTTCGACACAGAGGCTAACTGCTGGATGAGCACCCCTCCAACACAGCCTTCGCCAGACGGACGCAGGAGTCATTCAGCCTGTAAGATACAAACACACATTAAGTTACCATGCTGAACAACTTTGTGGTTATCTCTTTTAAAAATGTGTGTGTGTGTGTAGTTTGATATTGTGGTGTAATTTCAAACAAATTAACATTTAAACTGTAGCGAGTCAGAGACGTCAGCTGAGTCTGAGAGAGAAAGACAGACCGAGCAGCAGTGTGTGTTTTGTATGTGGCGCCGTTACCTTTGCCTAAAGTTCTGGGACTATCATACAGAAGTTATGCACTTCCTTTATAGTAATGAATTAGGCCTGGGACAAACTCGATCACTTTAAGCGGTTTACATTAGAATGTTGTTGGTAGACGGAGGCGGCACGCAATTCTCTATGCAGGAAAAACCCTGATGGAGAGTAGTCTGACTCAACACATGTACACTGTCTGTATAAAGCTGCCATTTCAGGAGTTATTCTCCTCCCCTTCCAACCTGTTTCTGTGCTCACAATCCCCCTCTCTACAGAAAAACATAGCCACACACAAGCTGTTAACCTGCACTCTGGCCCTGTTCAGTCCTGGTATTAACATCTGTTCTGAGAGGTCTGATCACAAGGGGTCTGCTCTAAGTACATGTGTTCACACCTGGTATTAAAATCTTTCTCCTGTTCTCAGACAGGACCTGCGGGTAAAACCCAGAGAATTGACTACAGTGTTTATCAGACTCTCACACATGCACAACACAGCATCGGTTCTCTGCACAGACAGGTTCACAATAGCAACAAATTCTCCACATTATTGAGGTGAGAGGTGGAGCAGCCGGGTGCAGCTGACAGAGGCAGGAAGTGACGGAATAACTCCTCTGTGGAGATGTAGGTTTCTTATATGTGTTTGTCACAGGTTTTTCACAGGGAAATATTTGTTTTCTATTATATAGCTGTGTGCCTACAGATGTGTCCGATGTCAATGTTTTTGTTATGTCCGTTTTTGAGCTGAGCGGAAAAGTATGAATTATGGGTCGGTAATGATAGATATTGTGGCGTTAGCCAGAAACAAATCAAAGTATGGACACTGAAAATGTTAAAAATGTTTTAGCTGTAATGTAAAACTGCAGTGTGTCAGAGGATATCAGTTTAGAGAGTGGTCCAGGACACCTTTGCATTCACACAGCAAAAAGAATGTGGCTGCATGCGTTGCCAGGCACGTCAGAAGATTGCTTGAGGGATTGGTCTCTCTGATATTAAGCTGTGTTGTTTTGCAATATTGTTGCATCCTGACCTCAGTGCTGCCCAAGACAGGGATTGTCTTGGGCAGCAAGCCAGAGTATTTTTTTTCTCTTATAACAGAATGATAATGGTGCAACCAGTGTTCTGCAGGTGACGCAGCACTGTGGTGATATTTCTGGCTATGTGAGATTATATGAGGAGCAGCAATAACTGAGAATATTATTTGCTAGGGAACAACAGATGGACACATTTCTGAATAAACTCTGGGTGTAATGAAACACTTGATCTTTTTTACTGGATGAGGTTAATGATTTGGCTCTTGTCTCAAAACTAACATATGTCTCTCTTAGATGGAATAGCTAGACATATGTTTATAAGAGGATTTTATGGCAGTATTTTCAGGTTTTCTTATTGTTATTATTTATTTCCCCAAACACCATGGTTTTCCCTGCCATCATATGACATTTTTGTGCAGAGCGTAAACTGAATGAAAACAACCTGTGAATAGAGTTATCCACTACCCTAGAGAGAAAGGAAATATGACATGTATTTCAGGGGTAATTAAATACATGCTCATTCATTACAGCTAATATTTCTGAATGATGAGAGTACTAGTGTACCTACAGTCTTGCAGTGTTTTATTATGTATATGTATCATGTATATGAGTTTTTTTTTAAATCTTTTTGTAGACACTCTTCAAGAGTTAATCAGCATTTTGAGTGTTTTGTTAGTGCAGTTTAACCAGCAGAGGTCTCTGGAGGCTGCTGTAGCATGCAGATAAGTTCTTAGTGTATCTTGACATCTTAAACTGCAGAATTATAACAAGAAAATCCACAGCCCAAACATTTCTTTGTCACAGGTGAATAGCTTGAAAACACTAAAGTCTGCAAAATGTTAAATGTCAGAGAAAATAATTATACGAGAGGAATGAGGAATCGACTCGCTTCATTGATTCTGCAAGCTGTCGAGTGACAACTGGGAGAGTGAGCTTTGAACTGATGTCCACCTGGACAAAAATTTGTGTCGGGTGCCAAACACTGTTAGGTTGTCAGATGGTTGTGGGAGGATAAGACAGTTTCAGGTCATGTCAATGCACTGCAAGCCTCATTCTTCCCAGGTTCTTTTGTGTGTGGCACAGTGTGGACTCTGTTTCATTCAGGTGTTCTGTCTGCATTTATTTAGTACTAGAATGTATATTTTTCCCCCACTTTCTCTGATTAAACAAATCCTTTTGGATCCGTTTATTGTGCTGCAGATGTCATCAAAATTTGATTTCTTTTATTTAGTTTCCTACAAAGGAGAGCTGTACGTATTTGGAGGATACAATGCTCGCCTGGACCAGCACTTCAACGACCTCTGGAAATTCAACCCAGGTGATTCAATATTTATTTATAGAGTAGTAATTTTGTTTTTGATCTACCATCAATGTTTACCTCCATAGAGAACCACTGGCAGTGTTAGCTGGCATTGACCCACGTTCCCCTCATTCTTCTAAGGAGACTGATGCAGACAATACTCTTCTCTCTTATTGTAGCATTGTCTGACTCGTGATGTTGGCAGGCAGCTCCCCTTTTTGTATGAAAAACCCAGTCTGTTGCCAGAAACACACACACAGGAAAAAGTGATGGAAATAATTAAAAATAATTTAGTCACTGGAGTCTTTGCTTGCTCTTACAAATGTTGCCAGATTGATCCTCAAGTCAGCTCATGTGTTTACCTGAAGAAACCTTGTGTTCACAACAAAGTATAGTGTTGATATAGCTGGCACAACACAGCACATCTTTAATATAGTGTCGTATATGGTGTTGATGTCATTATATATTGAGTACCTTTGCATTATGGAAGACATTGGAGTTTTGAATACAGCTCCTGACACAAGCTTGAGGTCCAGTGCATTAGTTATAAAACATAAACGTGGAGTGTTGCATCCCAGGGTTTATCTACACAGACCTGGTCTCTGCTCTTAAGAATTTACACTAGTTTTTTTTTATTTTTCAGTCCACTAGATGGCAGCACCTTAGTTATAGTGCTAACTATCCACTGTATGTCTGAATGCCCTGTTGCCATAGAGATGCTATGATGCAGTTGGCTCTGAGTGTTTAAGGCTCCTCAGTTCATCCTTAAATGGAGCAACTGAGACTACGTCTACCTTGTCACTCATGATGCTCTACAGAAATCTAAATTCTGTATTCAAATAAAGTCAGGACTTTTTTTCTATCCCTGTTCCCTTGGTACACTGTGAATCATTTGTATGTTTATGTAACTTAAAATGGCTGGGAGCATAGATATAGTTTTGTCTATTGGAAAAGGCAAAACCGTCTTTTAAACAGACACAAATATTTGGGGGAGCTTCGGTTTGTTGGGATAACAAATATTATAAGGTTCACGTGTCCAACAGTGTCAATTTTTTTTTCTAACATTCAATAGTTTTTGATTTACATGGAGCAAAAAGGGGTATTTTCTCCAGTCTATAGCTATGAGATTGTATAACTGCTGTGTTTACATCTGTTGTGACACATATCCCTCTGTTTTGACTATTTAAGACAAGGATGTAATCTGAAGTTTTACTGACAGAAGTTAGCCAGTTGTATATGTGTCAATTTTTTAATGATTTTGTGTCTAAATATAGTTATTTCAACTAATTTCTTGTCTCATGTAAACACACAACAGAAGCCTTTTCCTGGAAGAAAGTAGAGCCGATAGGGAAAGGCCCCTGCCCGCGGAGACGACAGTGCTGTTGTATTGTGGGAGATCGAATCATCCTCTTTGGAGGAACAAGGTAAGGCACAATATATTACTACTTGAAATGTGATTTTTCTCCTTTCTGAGAAACTGAAATTTTTTCGGTAGAATTCCTCTTAAGATGAGCTCTTACATAACATTTTCTGAGTCTTGAATGATAAGCTTTGGTAATATCTAGCTGCAGAACAGTTAATTGCCCTTATTATCCTCTCGTTCCAAAGGAAAATAGAAACTTCTGAGTGTCAACAGCTGTATGCTGTACCTGCATGGAAAATAACACATGCAACACAACAAATTCTACAGTGTTTTCAATGCACAGACGAATAAACGCATAAAAATGCACACAGTCTTGTGGGAGTAGAGCATTCAACTAAATGTTCTGTTGTGAAAACAGTTATAATTTAGGTTTACAATCATCAAGCCCCAGTTGAATTCTTCAAGATTCATTTATCCAGTTGTTTTTTTATTTCATTGTCCCTGCATCTATTTCTTATACAGGCGTGTGATTAAAAACCATCATGTGCCAGCGCTCAGACATCGTTTTCTTATACAGAGCAGAACATTATTGGTTCCACTCGTGTATTATAATTTTTCAGTGTCTTGGCTGTGCAAGCCTTGTTTAGAAAATATTCAGAACATCTCAAATTTAAATTTTTGATACATTTTGAAAAGATGTTGGGTTTTTCACAGAAAATGTGCTCTAAGGCTGAAACTGAGGTTGTCATAATCCAAGTACCATTGGTTTCGAGTCATTTCTGCAGGATATAAAAAAAAAACTTGCAGAAAGGTAAAAGTTTCAAGATTTAGGTTTAGAATTATGATTTATGATGAGCTTTTTGGCTGTGCTTCTTCCAGAAGTTGGTCAAACCTTATTTAAGAAACACTAACAATCATGCTATATATAAGTTGAAGAATGGCAACAGCTTCCCTTTCAAGTAACAAAAATATCAACCATGTGGAACCTTTGCAAGGCAGCCATAGGTTACTGTTGCAACATTACCGTTAAATCCAGCATTAAGATGTGTGTTAAGGTGACTTATTAACTACATATTTGGTGACAATACCTCTGTCCATCAAAGTAGTAGATTTACACTAATAATAATAATAATAATTTACTGCTCCTCCATGTGTCTATCATTCTTCCTGCGTACTGCAAACCGAATCTTGCCAAACCGGGTGAGCCCTTCCATCTCCTGCAGCTCTCCATACATTGCCTAGGTTTATGAATTCTGTTGTTTTTACTCAGTCTGAGTTTAAACATGTGTCTAATGACACTGTGTGTGTGTGAGTGCAGGTGTTGGTGTGTGTGTCAGCGTGAAAGAAAGAGACGAGCTGAATTATGAATGAATGCATGCAGCTATAAAAAAAGATTTTACTTATTTAAGAGAAATATCGATCATGATGTGGTGATCAATACTGATATTGTGGTGCTCATTTTTTTTTTAATTTAAACTGTAGCAGTTCAGAGGTGTCAGCTGAGTTAGTGTGTCTCTCTGTCTGTGAGAGAGAGTGATTTGTGTGTTTATGGGATATTATTTTTATCTTAAAAAGGCTTTTTAACTTTCACTCAAGTTCTGAGACTGTCGTACAGCAGCTATGTAATTCAGTTATAGTAATCAACCATTATTGTCATTCGTTTGGCAAGGACAAACATGAACACTGCAGTTTCCATTGTAGTATCAGTATCGCAGGTTTATTTAATGAAGGTGCGCTGATATGGGCAAATAATGAACCTATACAATAGATGCACATCAATGTCTCTACTGTTAAAATAACAGTGTGCCATGAAAAGAAAAACCTGCCAAATCAGTTCAGAGGTCTGCTGGAGACCAGAACTGTTAACATCTCCTTTCCTCACCAACACAAGATTCTTATATTCTTGATGCTTTTCATTGTTTGTCAGCATAATCTTTGTAAAGCACATGATTTCAAACAAACAACATTCTGTGTTTTTGTTTTCTTTTTCTTGTCAATATGCCAAACTTAGAATCTGGCTCATATAGACTGTAGTCTGCGGCGGCTCCCTGGCCGGCCATGAGACAGTAGTGGTTACCGGGGGCTGGTAGCTGGTGAGGTGCAAGCAGGCTGGTGACAGGCTTATGATAGGACAGCAGCCAGTGGAGTAATGAGGTAGCTAATGGCATTAGCATGGTGCAGAGTAGTGCGGGACCTGGGCTACTGTTATCAGGCAAACCCCGCTGGGAGAACCTGATAGTGAAGACCGGGAGGCTGTGGATAAGAGTCCTCTCACTCCCACTACGTCTACATGGCCTCAAGTCCTCAAGGCATCTGGCTGCCGCTGAGTTAGGTAGTTTAATTGCTTCAGTGGCCACCATATCAAGGAACACCCCCTAATACACAAGTGTGATCTTGACTCATCCATTATGCAGCAGAGTCCAGTGTTTCCTCAAGGATTGTTATAGCAGCGGGGGCAGTGCGGCTACCCCCCCCCCACCTACATTTGAAAAATAAAAAATAAAATCAATAGTGATTTTATTATTTGTCTATTTTACATCAATGCACTAAGGCGTGTATGGTGAAAAACACTGATCTGAGCCTTTACTGTATTCAAGTGGCCCCTCTTTGCAGAAGCAACTCATCGGGCGCATCACGCTGCACCAGTCAACAAGAGACTCTGCTCTTTTCTCTGATCTGATGATCACTGATCTTTATAAAAACCTGCTGAATTCATATTTTGTTCATGGAAAAACAAGCCGTCGCTTCTTCTGCAACAATGAAGTTAAAACACTGTGTTCATAACCTTTGGGAATCTGCAGGTGTTTGTGTGTGTGTGTCTGTCTCAGTCGCTCTTCTCCCAAACAAAGAACGATCACATTTACTTAGTAATTAATCAATGATGTCTGATCATGAATCCGGCTTGTTCCAGTCACTTTAACCACAATGTCCTGGCTGTCCGCATCGCTTCTGTCTCCTCTCCTATTGTGTGTGGAAGTTGAACTGCCCAAAAAATGTTGTGTTTTCTTGTTAATGTGTAAAGTTAGTGCAGGTCAGCGGGAGAGTGAGGAGGGAGGACATGAAGTAGGGTAATACAGAACAGTACAAGGATACCATGTCTCTAATGTGTGTCTGCTGTGACCCTGAAGCAGCTGTGGTAATCATTTAGTAATTTATATGATCATTATTTTAACATTTAACTGTTTGTGATTATATATAATGATAATTAAACATAGTATCATCTAACAGAGCATTTTAGGGTAATCCTTAAGTGCATTGTGTAGTTCGTAAACACTAATTATATCTCACAACACACACCTTTTTTAAAAAGACTACTTCATATTTATGGTCGTAACTACTATTGTCAGGTTAGTCAAGTTAAATCTTTTTAGAAAAAGAGGAAGAGCTTAAGACGATGCTTATTTTTAAAGATTCTTCGGCATTGTTTGGCTTCTCGCCAGGATTAGTCCAGGACGGGTTTTAAAAAGTCATGACTTCCTGTTGGGGGCCGATAGGGCTGGGGCTGGTGGAGGAAGTGTCACAGAGGCCATTGGATTGATGAAGGGTGTTGGCTGAGCAGAGGAAGAAGTCAAATACCAAACAGTATCTCTAACATCCTGTTTAAGAGTTTGAGCAGATATTTTTTATTTTGTTTATTTATAGAAAGTTGGTACCCATTAAAGTTCTCTTCATTAAGCTGATGCTCATCGAGTATTGATATTAAGAGATAATGTTAATTTCTTTGTGTAGTAGAGTGTTTTGTAGTACAGAGTTTGCTCTGTTGTTTTAAGTCCTACACGATTTTGTTTCCTGTTACCGTATAGAATAGAGCATGATCCTCGCAGACTCTAAACAAGTTGGCCACACAGGTTCTCCGGACTGGCAGTGTACGTTTGTTGTTTACATGAGCACACTTAAGCCTCTTACACACAGGAACTCCCGTAAGCATGTGCACACACACACTCCAAGCAGCATCTTAGAACACTCATTTGTTTGTTTTCTTGTCTTTACTAAAGCCGCTCTCAGACATGCACTGAACTCCAGACGTTTTCTTGAGGGGATGTATGTAAGAAATATCCAAGTCCTGGCATTTTCTGGAACTTTTCCTGCCAGCCCCCTTGTAAAATCTTCCAAAAATATCCATGAGCCAATGTGCAAATATAGCAGGAAAAAGTCCAGGAGCATCACAGGGTGCCAGTGGGAAACAAACCTGAATAACTAAAAGAAAACAAATATCTCAGGATGAGAAAGAAATGTAGAAGACACTGAAGAAACTGGAAAGACAATGAGATTAGAGAGCTTTTGGCGATCAGTGCTGACGCTGTTGTTGACATCTCCTACTGCATTTCTAACATGTGAAAGGCAAACTCTGGAAATTCCTTGACCCAATTTTCCAAATATTTTTTCCAATTGCGTGACAAACGGTTTAAGAAAGTATCCTATATTGGTTGAGTTGAGGTGTTTTTTCATGAAACACCCTTATTAAGTGTGAATGTTATATTTAAAAGCAGCCATTGCCTTTTCTTCTGTGTTTATTTTTGTATGACCTAACAACATGAGAGCAGTTAACGGGGCAGAAAGTTATTGGTGTCTGTCTCACTGCAGTTGATAAACGCTCGTCCAGTTCGTCGTGAATTAATCGCTGGACACCTTGCTTGTGTTTTTTTTGCGCAGCTCCTCGTTTTCGTGGGTGGGCCAAGGAAATTGGGTTGAAATTTATGGTCCACATCTTGTTTTGCTGGGGTCAGTTGGCCTTTCAAATTGATCCAAAGCAGAACCCCTCTGTTGATATTTATTCCCAGTTTATGATACTTATTTTACCCGCAGGAATTTGTACAGGAATAATTTATCACTTAAGTGAAGGACAATAAAACTATTAAGTCCAAGAACCCTCCGCTTTCAAAGGGGTTACACTCTGGACTGGATGTTACCCTAAGGTGTGACATATTTGTAAAACAAACATCAACAGTATAACATAGTCTCCCATGGTTAAAAAAGACCGATGTTAGTTTGTATGCAACTAGAATGTGAATGGGTGTGTGTGTGTGTGAGAGAGAGAGACAGTCTGGGCATTAGTGGCAGTCTATCGAGTGCCACTTACGTCAGTATAAACAGGCCTGCTGAGCTGCAGAAAGGCGCGAAATTCTGGCCCGTCAGTGATTTACGATCTAAGGGGGCGTTGTTTCTCACGGAGTGCAATTTGATACACCCCCAGAACCTCTGCTACACTCATTTACTGAGACCTGCTCATTGCCCCACGAAGGACGACCCGTGCATGACTAACCCCACCTGCACTGACCTTCACCTAAGCATCAGAAGCAATCACCATCTTACTTTGCTTAACCCCCCCCCCCCCCCTTTTCACCTTCTGAGGAACTGAACTCCACTGAAATTGAGCTATCCATGAAGACGGCGCCTCATTGAATATTGATCCTGCTGAACTGAAGTTGTCATGGGTGGCATTCATATCACTCTGTGTATAATTGCTTATGAAAAGATCAGTTTGGGCTAAATCGGGGAGTATTTTGGGCAGCTTATGAGAGGCAGGATGTGAACAAGGACATGACAGATTGGCATGCTGGGAGCAGACAGTGAAGGGAAATCTGGCAGTGGCTCTTAAACTACGTGGACATGACAACGTGTATTCCCTTAATCCCTAATTGCATTAGATGAATATATTTTACCAGGTATTTCTCTGTAAACTAATCATGAATCATTTCTTTGTGTTCAAATGTTAGTCTAATTGAAGCCTTGCTTTTTTCCGGAGGATTTCCCCGTTAGGATCTAAAACATCCCAGTCACCTGTAGAGTAGAGATTTCGTGCCTATTTTTTGTTTTTATATGATGAGAGTTTTCTAAAGAACTTTTAATTGCCTTTCACTGTGAGCAGCAGGGACCAGTGTCTGTCATTTTAAGTGTCCTTAAGCGATGGATGAGTCTCTCTGAAGTCAGCGCTGTGCTCAGAGAGGAACAAGTTGTTTTCTGCATTCACACTAGCTCAGACAACGGCTGCATAGTGTGTGGTGGAAGGGGGACACCATGAATCAACCACATTTTCTCTTTGAGGGTGAACATTATTTTTTATTGATCAGATTAGATTTTAACATACAGATTTAACTAAGCTGTAGGAAAGAAAATTGGTAGTAAAGCCAGCTCAGACCTGCAAATGTAAACATGTTGCTGTCACCACCTATAGATGCTGCTATTTTAATACCCCTGCCTCCTACAGGCAGCATGTTGCTCATTGTCTCTTAAGCTTTTTATATTTAACATTTGTGTTTCATAGCCAAAATGAGGAAAAAAAAGTTGCGTTGTGTCACAATGTTGCATCCAATGGATTAGAGCTGTATCTATTAGTGACAGCAGTATTGATAATATTTTAATTGTTGAAGTAATTTGTCTTAAGCAAAAATGCCAATGTTATGGATCCTCATTTTAAATGCATTTAATTTTCTTTGCTTGGACTTTTAGACTTTACCTTCCTAAACAGATGTGAGGCATACCAACACTAGCTTTTGGATGTTAGAAGATATTGGTCTGAGTATGGGTGCTTTGCATCAACAAAACTAAATGTCCTTATTTCTTTTTCTATTCAATTTCAGCTGCTGTTAACATGTACATGTTAACAAACCTTAGAATAGAATATCACAGTCATTGAGATTCACTTTGCCTGTTTTAGAATGAAGTCAAATTATAGAAGCTGTTAAAAATCTGTCCTGATCATAGGCCATACACCCCCGCCCTTCCATCATGTTCTATTTCCCTCTGTAGTTTGCCATTTCATTGTGTTTGGATGCATCTGGATGTAATTACTTCATGACTTCATGACTCACCTCCTCTTGTTGAGCTGACGTCAGAATGGTGGCTTTGCCAGCCTTGATACTCATATTCCATCATTATCCTGGTTTAGTACAAAATACTACATTTATACAAAATACATGAGTAGAAATATATTTTTTTTAATGTGTCTCTTTTATTCATGTTTTAATGTGAAATTCAAACAGTTTTCCTGCACTGAATATTCAGGTATGGAGAGTGTGTGTGGCTGCTTTACACTCTGAGCAGGAGGGAGACCACATAGCAGGTAATCTCACTGGTAGCCAAAACATCCCAGTGCAGCACCTCTTTTTTAATCCACCTAAATCTCAGCATGATATTTAATCTGTGTGGAATTTCACTGGTCATTTCCAAACAGCAATTTCAGTCCAGTGGCTTTTGTTTAGGAGATCAGGAAGGTCAAAAGTCTGGTGCCTCGATATCACTTACAAGACCAATGTGCACCTTATCAATGGCTAAAAGGGCTGCTGGTGTGATAGTCCAGCTGGTTTAAGTGTGGCTTCTTATCACTGTTGGACCTGACAGTTCAAATGTTAGACTAAACATGGGACTCGGGGAGAATTAATTCAAAAGCATTGTCTTTGCTTTGTATTTCATAAAAAACAAAAAAACTGCTGTCTTTTCAGATTTTTGTTTATTGTTGCACGTAAATATCAGCCCCTTCTCTGACTGTAGCCCATAATGACTTTGAATCTGCCACAGTGCTACATGGCTCCATGGAGACATGTCTATCAACACACCATAGATTTTGATGCCACACACATGTTGTCTTTTGGCCTTGGGTGTCAAAGGGCAGGCTGCAGAAGTTTCCTTTATTAATTGTCTGCAAACGTGTGTGTGTGTGCTTCGTACGGCCGAGATAAAACCTGTCAAACAGTGGAGGTGACCCCCACGGGATACGGGGCATCCAGCGCGTGGCGGGACAAGACCTCGGGGCAGCGCAGCAATACAGTGATTTACTCTTCAAAGACATGCTCATTATAGTATTTCATCTGCATCTTAACCCTCCTTAACCCACTAACAGGCTGTATACTTTAAGGTGTCATAGGGGTTGAGTGTTACACGGCAGCTCAAATAAACAGCCTGCATAGGTGACGCTTTGTGAGACATGTTTTAATCTTATTAGTTTAGCTTTTGATTTACTGCTGTCATCACAACCGAAACACCTCCTGGTAGTTTTAGGTCAATTCTGCTGAACAGTATCAGACTATGTAGACTAGTGAAGATTTCAAACTAAACAAATCGGCAAAATGATTTAACAGATAATGTTTCTATCAGCTCACCCTCAGCAAGTCGTGTTTAAGCTATACTGATCTGCAGGAAAATACTTTTATGCAGTTGTAGCAACAGTTATTGAGCAGAATGTGACTATGTGGTCTGCAAAAGTAGTTATTAGTCTTTCTAAAGAAAGCATGAACCATAACTGTACTTCTACTAAAACTATGGTCCATAGCTAATATGTCTTTATCAGTAGTTCCTATTGTGTACCTGACCTTGAGTCCTTCTCTAATGATCTGCAGGATGGAGCTGTTGAGGAAGTAATGTATTTTTCCCAATTGTATCTGCCAGCTATATAGTTCAACCTTGTGAGACCTTCTCCTTTATATAAACCAGCTGTGTTCATGGCCCTGAAGCACTGCTTGACGTCCTCTTCCTCAGTTTTATGGGCAGCTTGATAACGATGAAAGGGACCACATTTGTATCTGCTTGAGATTTGTAGGGTAGTTTCCTTATCCCCAATACCACCACCAAGTCCAACTACATTTTGTGGTTGCAATTGGAGACGCATGCTTCACTAGAGCCTAGCATCCCTTCAGCCTAATCTGAAGTCAAGCGTCTCTTTTGGGGAGCCAGCTGTAGTTTGTATCTTAATCACTACATGGGGCTTATGTCTGGGCAGCTACAGGTCTTAATCCACTGTCCAGCCACTGCCCAGGAGGGGGCACAGATAGCTGTGTAAGATGAGGTGAGACCCTCGAGATTAAGCCAGAAGAAATGGACGGGAACCCATCGATCTGTGATAACCAAGGATTTGTTTTAGAAAGTTTGGCACCAAAGCTGTTCCTTAACAATACAGTGATCACCTGTATGATCCTAGAACCTAAACAATTTTCCTTAAAAGTGAAAGTAAACATAGAAAGTTAAATCATTTTTGTGATGTAATTGGCTACTTCAGTAAATTACTTGAAATTGTCAATAATTTCATCATGGATTCATGCCATCCCACATACAGCTCAATTTAATTTTCTCTTGAATAGAGAATGGCAGTTTAGATAAGATAAGATATCCTTTATTAGTTCCACGATGGGGAAATGTGCAGTGTTAAAGCAGCAAGAGTCAAAAAGCCATCAGCAAGTAATAAGTTACATGCAATACTTAAGTGTAAGTAATATAGCAAAATGAATGTTATTAAACTAATATATACAGTGTAAAGACAGGAAGAAATATATGCCGTGAGGATATTTACAGTGAATGGATTGCACATCAACTGTTTATACTGCACAGACAGATGAATGTAACACAGGGAATATTGCACAGTTGAGACTTAAAATGTTTAAGTGCAGCCCATAATGCTGGTGAAAGTACTTTTTACTCGGAGCAGAGCTGGTTGAATAGTCTTACTGTTGCAGGAAGGAACTGCCTGCGATACCTCTCCTTCAGACACCTAAGGTGGACACGATACACTATAACCTTATATAAATCTTATTTTTAAAATGCTGTCCCTCTCTGTGTCTAATATGCCTGTATCCATTTACCCATCATTGGTTTTGCGCTCTGCAGTTATGTAGACATTTACAAATTGCTGTCACTTTTTACTGAACCATCACCAGCTGTTCCCAGCCGGCTCCCTGTGTTTTTACCCAATATCAAAGTGCTGCTGAAATAAATTGATGCATGTCTGGTTGTCCTGATAAGGCCCCCTGAAGGAAGTTGTAGTGTATGATGAGTTCCTGTGAGCTAGATGCTTGTGAAGGACCAAAGTTCGGTAGGAAGTGTAGAGAGGAAAGGGATGCAGATCCTATCAGTCCCAAGAATGAGGATGCAGCCAATGAAGCTGCTGAAAGCAGACTTAAAAAGCAGAACTGGAAAGCAAAGGTGTCGCTGATGGAGTTCCTCTAACTCTCAATCTTTTTCTCGTCACTTTCTTTGCAGTATAGCCTTTTCCGAAAGTCATTTGCAGGCAGTTAAATTCCTGGCTACTTCAGAGAGTCAGGAGTGTTCCCAGGCTCTGTGGTGCTCCCTCATTAGTTTTAGGACAGCTCTTTCTTCTACCTAGACCTTGGTGGGGAAGATAATGAGGTGGAGCAGGCAGTGCATTTCTAGAGAGGACTGGCAATTGGGTGATTAGACACCCTCATTGAGTGTTGTTTGAAATAGCAACCAGTGTTGTTTTAGTGGGGGGGAGCGGCATCAGTCAGGACTCAGACTGGGAACCGCTGCTGCTGTAGGGGGAGGAGCACTTTCACACATAGTGATACTTTGCTGATCGAGTAACAAAGTGACCCGTCAAACACGAGGACAACGCATAAAGTCGTACACCGTGACTTCCCCCGCTCCCAAATACTGCCACTCTTTCAGACACCTCGCACCGTCCCCTTGTCCCTTTGCAGCCTCGTCCTCTGCTGCAAAGGCCAATAAAACATTACCGTTCTGTAATGTTCTGTCGAATTTCACACCCGGCCCGTCATTATCCATGAGCATGCGAGAAAGCCTTGTTCCAGGGAATGCAATCTTCATCACTCTTGTTGCTCTTGGTAAAGCATCCTCTTATCTCCAACCTTTCACACGTCAGCATCCAAGGCCTGTACCCTCTCTCCCCTTGGGCTTGCACAGTAGTTGAAAGCTACTTCAGTGTGTGCTTCAGATAGAGATGCTACTTTTCTTTGCTTCTGTTATGGAGTCTGTGGATGTTTGTGTCTTTTCTTCTCATACACCAGCTAATAAAGAGTATTAGGATTTTCATTTTCATAATGACAGTTATGATTTTTAACAAGCTGAATGTGTGAGTAGGAGTTGATAGGGACCAACTAGAGTCACTGACTACCGACGCATCAGAGAATCAAAAACTACCGGCTGTAGTCGGCCACAGATGCTTTATCAGAGCACTGTGGCCTCCAGCAGCCGACTGTTGTCTAATGCTGCTGTGTATGAACGCTTCAGTCGTACTTAGGACGTTCTCACAGCTGAAAGGCCAGACCAGGGTCCGACCCAAGCTTCATATATTTGAAGTGTACGTCCTGTACACCTCATGGGCTGCATCTATGATCTGTATACTCAATATTGGTTGGTTTGTAGACGGTTGTGAACCTGATGTCGCTGTGTTTTAAATTCAGACATTGAACTTTTTCATTCTAACATTATATAATTTAATGACTACAAGCAATCTTATGAGCCCTTTGCATTTCTTTCCTTCTTTTTCTTTAATGCTGTCGCCACCTTCTGCATTTAATCCGTAGGTTTGAACTATTAAAAAATAAAAATCATCCCGAAGATGATTCAAACCATGTTGCGTTTGATCCAGACCGAGAGGATCTCTTTTGTCCAGACAACATTTTGGTGCGTTGATATGTACCGTTGTCAGAGGTACCTTTGACACCTGTAATTTTGGTTTGGACTTAACAGAAAAGTCTGTAGGTCCGGACCAAACAGAGAAGGTTTGAAAGTGTCAAACGTCTCAAGGGGTTTGTCTTAATAAGGGTTTATGATTGCTTTTATAAATACCTTCATTTAATTATCCAATAAGTGGCATTTGTAGTGATCAACAGTAATACCACTACTAGATGTTAAAGTCCTCAGTAGTTGGTTTCTATTGATTTTGAAATGAGTCAGAATTGAAAACCATTTAATCAGCTCAGTATTATTACAGCAGTGAGCTGCCGATCCAGGAGTAGACAGTCTGATGATGATGATGATGAGGCGGGGGCTTCAGTGATTGTGGGTATTCTGATAAAGGCTTGTGCTGTAAGCCTGGATTGGACCACCTCCTGGGGAGGGGGACGTAATGACTTCCCCAGCTGGCCCCCTGGGACGACTGCGCTCGTGCTCTGCACCTCTCCTGGCCGCTTTAAGCCACCCCAGTGTTTGTTTAGGGAAGATTAGCAACGTAAAACCCTTACAACATCCTGAACACGCAGCAAAAGGGAGACGCAATAGAGAGGACAGCGGGAAAAGACGAATAGAGATTGATGGGTAGAGAGACAGAGATGGAGAGAGTAACTCAGCACAGTTGATGGGGCAGGGCAAGAATAAGAAATGAGAAGAGATGGAAGGAAAAGGTAAATATGAGTGAAATTTAAAGAAATGCTGGACAATATGGCCAAAAGTTATGTCAAGATTGAAATATTCATGTTGGCAAATATCGATAATTATGTCACATTATTAGTAATCTGAGTTAGATTTGTAAAATGTTAAATTCTTTTATACCTCCTCACAATGCTTTCACAGTGCATATGCATTATTTCGATGTATTTATATATATATATATATATATATATTGTGATTTTGTTGTGATTTTGTTATATTGTTATTGATGACAAATGAAAATGTTATCACCAAGTCTTATTTCAAATCAAGTTGTTTCTTCTGAACTGCTTTGTCAGCACTGTGGTGTCTGAAGGTGATACGGTCAGTGGACAGTTCATGCACAACAGAAAACATTTTGTGGAGTTAGTTTAAAGACCAAATCCATCTGGCAAATCCCTCAGGTAGTCTGCCTGAGAGATATCCTCACTCTCAGCCACTTTACTGCTTAGTGGAAGCACCTGTTTGGTGGAATCTGTCCTCTGGGTGGTGTAAAACTATAATGTGCATTTCTGTCTTCTAATCTGGACAGGTTTCTAGTTTGTGCACTGTTATTATGAATGTAAAGCAATGAGGTACATCAAATTCAGCTCCACAGGCTGCAGCCTGTCACTTTCATTTGTGTTTTTAAATACCACGTATGCGTCTTAATTGATTCTTACAAAGGTGACTGAGTGAGTTGTGAGGCTGCGAGGCCTCCTGAGCTCAGGAGTGTCACAGGTGTGTGTGCTCGGATGTGTTTTAGAAAACAGATGTGCAGCGATATCAGCGGGCTGCACAGCTCTGGGAGACTATCAGCACGGACCAGCCTGCCGTCTCACCACAGTGCTCCACTTCCTGTCGGCTTAAATCATGCCAGCCAATGATAAGGACAGCAGAGTACTGTGTGAGCAGTGCTGCTCGTTTTGAGAACAATCTGCGGCTCCCTGATTATGAACCTTTAGTGATAAAAGAAAGATTCAATTACAGCCTCTGCAAGTTCTGTGGCTCATACTAGAGGAAACACACTCAACATTACTTGGCCACTTGCGAGTAAACAGGATCATTATATTTAATGTTGACGGCTGTAACCCAATAAAAATCTTCTTTGTTCTTTTAACAGTCCCTGTCCAGAGCAAGGAATGGGGGATGAATTTAACCTCATGGATCATTCAGACCTGTATATCTTAGACTTCAGTAAGTATCCCTGATATTATCCTCCACATGAATCCACAAATGTCCCCTCAGTATTTTCAGCCAACATGCCTGGTTAAATAAGATGACGTATTGTCTCCTCAATACATTTCATAGAGCTATTACTCTCCTCACAGCCCTGCTTCATGTCTCACCTGGTCCAGTGAGCCTGGCCTTGGCCCTAGTTTGTGTAATCACTGGGGGCACTTCCGTCTCTTGGACTACCAAATATAGCCAGATCCTTCCTGCACTGGGTTAGCCGCCTGTAATGCAGTCAGGTCACAGTTAGCGTTTGTGTGGGCGGGCTTACACAGGGGCCGTATGGGACTGGCAGTGCCCGGTGGCATCTCCTGTGGCAACCGCCTCCACGTGCACGTGTGCTGTCGCACTGTTTATCACTGACCATATGGTGTATCAGTCATGACAGGTATATTTATTGAGAGGACGTTTGTAATTATTTTTAGGAAGAATGTTTATAATAAGATTCAATTCGTCATAATGTTCATATCCTCATACGTGAATTCTGTTTGTTTCAGATGTTTTTTTCTGCTGTAGGATCTAAAAAAAACATGATGAGTTTCACATCTTGGAGAGAAGCTCTAACCTCGTGTCTATGATTAGTCCGTTACTCACAAAGCTTTCTCCTCTCTTCTTTTCAGGCCCTAATTTGAAGACATTATGCAAAATAGCTGTTCTTCAGTACAGTCTGGAGCAGTCGGGACTCCCACATGATCTCAGGTGTGCTGTTTTGTCCTCGAACTGACATGTTCTCATTCACACTGTTTGTATTATGCACGTCATTGTTGCCATCTCGGAAAAAAGAGGCCAATTAGGAGAGATTTTCTGTCATTTAACCAGTGCATGCTTTTGTTTGACTTACATTTTTTAGACTTGTGTGCATAACATAGTCTACATGAAGCTTTCATAGTCTGTGTTCAAGTTGAGTATTTTTGACATAAAATTCTGCAGTGACATTCAGAGAAAAATAGTGATTATGGTGAAATCATGAAAAACACACAATTTATAAGCAATGCTAAGAAACAACCCTCTCAGTTGCAGGTAGGTATATTTGACTCTTTTAAAAATACTATAAATTAGGTGGTGCTCAAGGAGCTTAAATAATACTTTTACTGGTACTTACTGAATACTCAACTGATAATACAGATTTTCCTCCTCTTACTGACAAATTAGAAATTAACCTTGATATGATATTATTTCAGAGGCAGTCAGAAGCTTGAGGCACCACTTTAGTGTTATCAAACATCTCCTCACATTTAATAACTGTTCAGGTTCAATTAAAAAACATCCAAAGGTAAAAAATGTGTCTGAACTGTGTTTTCAGGAATGAAATGTTGAAATGTTCAGACTCGTATTGTAAATATATATTCATTAAAATCTGAATATTTCTCTCTATATATCGCACAATCCATCCATTCAAAGTATTCAACCATTTCTTAATTGTCTGTAATGAATATATTTTGTCGAGCTCATTAGACAAGTATGTCTGAAACGGAGAAGTTACACTAAAGTGTTTGTTTTTTCCACGTGGAACTCGATACTAATTACCCCTCTTAGCCTCTCATTCCTCTCGCACCATCTCTGCCACCTTGCACGCTCCCCACTTTAGTGTTCCTAACCCTTAGAGAGTTTTCTCTGGGGTCACAAGACTCCCTTTGCCCCTCGCTGGCATCTCCAGCTCCAGTGCCAATCTCCCCTCTTAAACACACACGCACTCAACAGAAAAAAAGAAAACGAACAAAGCAATTGAGAGGGAGTGAGTGTGAAACCAGAGCCAGTGATAACAATCTGGAGCTCAACCTCTGACCTGTCATCAGGTCAGCACTAGAGCTTGTTGTCAGCCCCTGCTCCCAGTTCTCGTGTTACAGCCTCCTCTCATGCTGGTCCACATCGTGGCCCTTCACTGGGTACAAGGGGGAGCTCAGGGTGAGAGCAAATGTCAAGCAATCCTTTGATTGGCAATGCAACAATTTTTTGCGTTTTGGATGTTTCAAAATATAAAAAAAAAAAAAAATTAAGAATCAGAAAAAGCTATTGAGAACACGATTATACCTGCTATTGAGTAACGTTGATCACAGTGTGGAAAAACCCCACTTTATTAGCCTTGGTCTTCCTGCAGATTGAAGGTTCTGTTTCTGATTCTCCCTCTTGTTCACTCCAGGTGGGAACTGGCAGCCATGACCACCAACAGCAACATCAGCAGGCCCATCTTCTCCTCCCACGGTTGATGCTACTGAACCTGAGCTCTGCTTCAGGACGCTGGGCCGTTCTCCTTCTAATCAACTTGAGACCGGGACTGTTTTTGTAGAGTTTGGATCTGTGTTGGATTTATTTTCCACATTCTTCAAGTGAAACTCATTACTGACCAAACTGCCCTGCCTATGACTTCCTTGGACAACACAAGCTCTCAACATGTCCAAGGATATTTTTACTCTTGATAAGACGGTGGTTATGTGAGACAAAAACGCTGACACGTGCTCATCCTTTCTCTCTTCTTTCTAGCCTCTCTAGAAAAATCCAATCAGCCTATGATAATCATAGACTTCGAATCTTAAGCACAGGAAGAGATGAGAACTTCAGCCAAAGGTCTTGAGAGTGAACCTTCTTGTTGACACTCAACTGAGCTCCCAGAAGAAACACATGTGAACCTTCTGTTCTGAAGAGACTGAGGTGGTTGAGAGTTTTTGTATCTCGGTCCTAAAACCATGGAAAATTACCACGTCTATTTATGGCAAATGTAATAATTGTTAGCAGTATACGGAGGAGCTAACCTGACTACTCCGGTAAATGCAAGGAGAGAAAATCAAGTACCACAATGTCAGGGTATAACGCTTGTGAAAGGTTGTTTGACTGGTTTTCAATGCTTGGCTTTTCTTCATCATATCTTGTTATTGGATTACACACTCACAGATTGAAAATATAATGGGAAAGCTCAAATTGTTGATGTTTATTCAGGTTTTTATTTCATTGATCGTAAAAAACATGGGAATGGTGGTGGTCCTTTTTAAAATGTTATAACACCACACTTTATTATTAAAAAATAATTACAACTACAATAAAACGAAATCAAGATATTCAGTATTTATTAACATCTCAACAACAGCTGGACACTGTCGTTTTTTAGTGTTACTCTAACAGGAGTAAAGAGGAATTTTGGACACTATTTCGGCAAATGAAAGTGTATGTGTGATTGACTTAATTTCTTCATTATTGTGAAGAAACTTGTCACCCATTGCAACTCTGTGAATCATTTCTGTCTTTTGTTTTCTGTACAATGTTGAAAGTCTACAGAATAGGAAATAGCAAGCTGTGGATTCACAAACGTTGGTTTTGGTTTTTGTTGACAATAAGAAAATGTCGAATATCACCAGACTTCACCATTCTTTTGAAGTCATTCGCTTTTAGGATGAAATGAACAACTTGGCGATGACAAATACAGGCAGGAGACATTTAAGAGAATAAACACTGCCGTGTCATTCTTACACTTACCATGGATGATTGTTGTAACAGTAGAAAAGCCCTGAACTTTGCAAAACTAGGATTAGAACAGGAACCGTGTTGCCACACGCACACAATCTTGAGCTGCATCAGTCCTGGTCTCTGGGACAGTGTGTGCTGCTGTTTTCTGTCCTGCCAGATGTTAACATTTGATCTATCAGTTTTGTCCCCAATCGGCTCAGTAGAATCTGACTTGGGTCCCAAACATCAGGACTGAATAACGCTGACCTACTTCCTAATTGTTTACAAATCTGTGTATTTCATGTAAAGCAGTGTGAAACAATCTTAGATGCAGGTGGAAGTTGCCACATAACTGCACTAAAAGCCAAAACTTGGCATGTCGGGCCTTAAGGAGAGGAGAAATGTCGATGCTGCCTCTTGCCTACCCAGACTCCACAGTTTGAGACATTTGCCAAGTTTGATTTTTTTATTTACAGACCAGTGGTGCCAATGTGACTCAGTGAGTCTCACGCTCTCTGCACTGCAAATGCACACGGACATATCACACACTTGAAATCCCTTAGTACCCAGGTCACTTGGACTTTACAACAGGTAATGCAGGAAAACCACAGGGAATCCAACTGTGTGCCTACACACACATACACACACACACTTGCATAAATTTCCAATATAAATAACTTGTGGTATACAAATCAAGCCGTTATTGTGCCACCAAATGGCTGTTTTTGATGTGTGGTGTAGGAGTTATTTTTATTTGGGGAGTTTGGTCTTTTTGTTGCTTGAAGATTGTGGGTGATGGTATTTTAAGTCAAGACCCTTTCAGGAATATAATGTGAAGTGAATGACAATGTAGACAATATGGTCAAAAATAAAATAACTGCATAAAAACAAACTCCTCAGTGGCGCTCACTCAGTATATCGGCATTACATTTTAATGGCAGTGATGTTAAATGCGGCTTTGGCACCTTCCAGGGCAAATTTTGTTTCACCAAAATAAAAGCATTAAATTAAAGTGCACAGTTATTTGCCAAGCAGTAGTATGTGACCCAGCTGATGTCATGCCAAGAAGTGTATGCTGTGTAGGCCTCACAATATGTTGTAGAATAATTCGTTACAATTAATGCTTTGGAAACGATCTGAACAAAGTATGGTGTGTGTTTTGAACCATTTTACATCGGTGCAGGCCCCCTGTGCTTGTTTTTTTTTTACTTTATATTTTAACTTTTTAATTTTGAGGGGACTCTGAACTCTGTTGATGTGGGTCAGGACTTCCTGTGCAATATGCTTTATAACTATCAATAAAAAAACAATTTGAGCTGTTAACCTGTGGACCAGTTTTAAATGTGTTTTACAGTCGACTTCGTCTCAGACTTTTTCCATGTTCAGAACTGGTTGAATTTGTTTGATGGGGGTCACAGGTTACATCTGATTGAGTTTAGAATTGAATATAGACAGTGTTCCTACGGGCGAGATAAACCTGGAAAGGCCATGGAATTAGAAAATGTTTATTTCCAGGCCTGGAAAAGTGCTTGAAAAAAATAAAATCCAAAGTTTTGGAGAAGTCACAGACATTTTGTGGTACAAGTACAATACTTGGGACACTTCAAGGCACATTACATTAGAGAAAAAAATGCCTAGAAATATCCCGACCAATCAGAATGATCCGGACACTTCTAGGCACTTATCATAGTAGCAAAATGCCTAGATATGTCCCGACCAATCAGAATGAGCCGGACACTTCTAGGCACTTATCATTGAAGCAAAATGCCTAGATATGTCCCGACCAATCAGAATGACCCGGACACTTCTAGGCACTTATCATTGAAGCAAAATGCCTAGAAATGTCCCACACTTGGTGTTAGGGAAATACAATACTTTGGACAATTGTAGGCACTTTACATTAAAGCAAAATGCCTAGAAAGGTCCCAAACTTGTAGTTCGGGATCTGCAATACTTTGGACACTTGTAGGAACTTAACATTATAGCAAAAATGCCTAGAAATGTCCTGACCATTCAGAATGAGCCGGACACTTCTAGGGTCAAGGTTATGATGTCTGCATTTCCTTATTTACAGAGCCCAGTTTATTTTTTGTATCTTATGCGCACCTGATATTAACCTTTTTGCAAAAGCGAAATGCTCATGATAAATGATTTACTAAAAATGAATTCAATTCAATTCACGCAGCCTCCATGATGGGGGGAACTCAGCTAATCAAGTTTTATTTAAATTAGATTTTCATTCGTTGCCCAAACATTAACTTGCTCTCACAAGGTCATTACATTGTGCAAACAAGATGATTATCCAGTCCAGTGTTTGGCTGCGGCATTTCTGTTGCTAAAAGCCATGTGTGTCTTTGACATCCAGACCGATGATGATTTTTAAAGCTGTATGGATTTGGTCCAGTCTGAACTGACTGTGTTAATCAGCGTTTCTATCACTTTCACTCCGATGTGCTACCTCAACAAAATTGATTCATGAGAAAACCAGACGTGTGCGATTTCCACCTCTTTATCTGTGGAATGAAGTCTCGTCTTGGAGCTACTGTATGTGGCACTAAAAGTGAGCAGGGCCTTTGAACCCTGCAACCACTCCATCCATGCATCCTGCAGAAAACCAGCCTGGTCACTGTGTCTGATAGCCCTCATCGTCTACTTCAGTGGGTACTCTGAAACCACGGTGCCACCGAGCCCCCCCCGGCGGCCCTCAGACTACCCTAATGGGCTGTGTGCGGCTGATCTGGGGAGTGTGTGTGGGTGTGGGGGGGCATCCTTGGAAATTGTTTCACCCTGAACCCCAATCTCTGCCTCTAGCAGCAGTAGCGGCCTGGCAGTTTGTTCCTGTCTGTCACCAGCCCCGTGCTATAAAGTCTGCGCTATCTGCAGTGTTAAGTGCAGGCCACAGACGGAGGGTCAGCTCAAAGTGAGGCAGTAGAGACACCCTGTCCCGCCTGGCCCCGCTGCACACAGGAAGCAGGGGCTGCGCCGGGTCCCCCTTGTCTGGCTCTGGAGCCTGCCCGTGGCCCCTGCAACGCAGGCGCTAATGCAGGGAGACACTCGTCCAAATGACTCTCTAATTTCCCTCAAGGACTCAGACGATCCCACTGGCCCTTGAGAATCAGACCGAGGATTTGTTCAGAGTGATTTGTTTTGTCTTGTCCCCCCAGTATCCCTGTCCAGCTCCTTCACTCAAGTTCTAGCTCTCTGCTCTCATCGCTGCCAGGCCATGAAATTGGGGATTTGAGAAACAAGGTATTAAAGGAGCATGAGCCCTCAGAGGATAGAAAGCTGCGGCTGTAAAATGGAAAAGAAAGCAACAGGTTATCATGTAACAAAACAGATTCTGACAAACTTTAATCTGCAGTTTATGATGCGAGTGGCGGCTTTTTGCAAAATGCCATCTTTTTAGTTTGCGTCAGTCTTGTTTTGCGATGGCCGTAATCTATTCATCTGCTACAGGAAGTCATTAGTGGCCGAGCATCTCAGCCTCAGTGCGTCACGTTTGCAGACCTGGAGCTTGATTCCCTTCCAGCAGAGGTTTAATTATGTGACTAATATACAGGCAGTTAAAGCCTTTTGAAGACAAACGGCCAGAGCTGACAGCCTCACAGGAATATAAAGCCTGATGCATCAGGAGGGTTTTCTGATGAGACTTGAATGACAATGATACCAGAAGATTTCATCGTTCTGAGGCATCATTCACCCAGTAATGACCTTACCATGTGACAGGAGACGGTCTTGGAGCTCAGTGGTTTCAGTTGGTGCATTAACATGAGGTTCTTTGTGTTTTTCATTAGATGAAGTAGTTTCTGTATCTTTGTGTGAAAAGTACAATAAAAAGATGTATGAATATTTGTTTCTGTGGACACAAAAAGACAATTGGCTCAAACTCAAATCAAAATACATTTTTTTTAGTACAGTAGTATGTACAGTGTAACATAAATTGGATTTAAACAAAAAATAAAATTTATTTTTCCCCCCCATCATTTCCACTACCCACTAACGGAGTGCAATGAAGTACCTGCACATGAGGCTTTCAGTTTGTTTCTACGTGATTCTTCCACTCCACCACCTTTTGGAATAAAATATCTTACTTTTTACTCCATCACTAGAAAAACTTGACCTTCTGAAATACAGCAAGCTCTTAAATATGAAACCTACCCTTTGACTTCAGAAATAATGAAAGAAAACAAGTGTGTAGGTGTTTGTGTGTCCTGCTGTGGATGTTTGTGTTGTTCGCAGTTTGCAAGTGATCTGTGTTTCAGTTCATTTGTTCTCTGTCACTAATCATCATATGAACCCTCAGGTTTCTCCTGTAACCTTTGGAGGGGCACAACACCTTAGGTTGGAAACCAGTGAATGAAACCTCTTAAATGTTAGTGAAGTTTTTTAACTTTCCATAAGGCAGTTACACACTATACACATAATGTTGATTAATAAATTCTGTCCCTGGGGCTTTTACTTTTGATGCTTCAAATGAATTTAGTTGTATTTGCTCTGTACTTAGGATTTTAAATGCAGAACTTTGAATTACCTTAAAGTAATTTACTTAAGTAAAGGAGCTGCGTGTTTCTTCCAACACGGCAGTGGTGAATCCCTAAAGCCGGTTTGTACAAAATACAGGGGTCCAGTTAGGGGTCTATTATATTATACATAAACAAATACAAATCATTTTTTAGTCAGAGGTTGAATAGTCCCTCAGTGTGACAGTTACACAGGACTTTGATAATTAGGCTCGCATGAATGTGAATAGGTCATTTAACATGTTGTTAATTTGATGGTTTCCTCTACAAAAAACACACAAAAAAAGGCTTATCCATTTGTTAGAGCTCAATCAGATCATGAGTCACATCCATCAGGTTATTTTGGGCCTCACTTCACTAAATATAACCCTCCTCCATCATTTGTCATTGCAGCATCACAACATGTAACCTTATCCCATTCTGCATGTTTTGTCTCTTTCTTGCCCACTGGCTGAGCTGGATCCGAGGTGTCGGATGATGGGCTATAAAAGGAGGGACACTCACAAGAGTTTGACACTCATCATCCACACTGGAGCTTGCAGAGGTAGGAGATGAAGACTGGTTTCTTCTAGTATTTGTTAAAAAGGAAATACATAATATTGTGATTTACATTTTTTTGTATTTGTTGCATCTCCTCTGTGTCACATCTGATCATGTTGTGTTTTATCTTAAAGGTGACTTCTCCAGCGACACAATGACTATATGGTGCAACTCCTGCAAATGTCATGTGAGGGCTCCGTGCACGCTCCCTCACCACGTGCACAAGTGTGACCGCAGCTTGTTCTCCAGACAGATCAGGTGAGTGAAACTCCTCTTCCTCACTGCAACGTGTCATCTAGTGGTTGAACCAACACACGCCTGCTGGGAACACTCACAATCACCAGTTTTCACACATCATCCACTGTCTGCAGACCAGTAGGTGCATGGTACAAATCCTGCTTCAGTAATGCTGCATTAAAATGAATATCAAGCCACTCAAGATTAGCTTCAGTCATGTTGATCTGGTACAGAAACCTCCTGCAACAACATCACTGGAATTCACATGGAATAATCCCACTGGGGATTTATAGTGTGTGTGAATTTATAGTGGAACAAAAGTATTACAGATTCATTAATAAACTTCTAATCGTGTGATATTTATATCAGTCTCCTGAAGACAAATCAATGATCTATTTTTACTCGCTCAATATCATTAATACACACTGGGATTCATCCTGGCTTAATTTCTCCTTTTGTGGCACTTTGTGTGTCCTTGTGACGTGTGTCCCCCCGCTCTGAGGACACCCACTGTATAAGGCAGTGAAGGGAGCAGCAGCAGAAGCCCTGCCTCCCCCTTTGTGTGCGACGCCCACGCTGAAGCCCTGGCAGCTATAAAAGCCCTCGCTCTCTGTGGATGGGCCCAGACAGATAGTGATCACACAGACTGCGTCTACTGAGAGCAGTTTCCATAGGAACCCTCCATATTCAAAGTCCCATTCTGCTCATGGGGAGGAGACACCAGGGCTGAATTGTGAAAAAGAGGCTAGATCTGTTCAGGCCAATTATTAGATTTTTATTTTTTACGCTTCTCCCATGGAGGAGAAAGATTTTTTTTAAATGAAAGTGTGGAAGGAGTGACTCTGAACTCCGGCTCTCCAGATTTAGTTGGTCCAGTCTTCATCCAAACTCTGACCTCATCCAACATGGTCTCTCACAGATCCACCAAAGGAGCGTCTAAAGCCCGGCGGGACCACATCAATCACGAGATCAGGAAAATGCGGGCTTTGCTGCCCATCAGCCACGACGACCAGGAGCGTCTGTCCTACCTGCACTCCATGTCAGCCATCTGCACCTACATCAGGAAGTCTGTCCTCCTCCGAGGTGAGTCAACTAACTTCAGTCACACTTTGATAACTTTCAAACTTTAGTCAGCATGTGTCACTGCCGAACCAAATGGGAATGGGTTTCTAGTGAAAAGAGCTGTGACTGCAGAGATGCTCACCGAAGCTGTAACTCTCTGTCCTCTCTCAGGCGTCCTCCCCGGGGACGGATCTCACTGTTCTCTACCGTACGAGGCCTTTCTCCAGGCTCTGCACGGCTTCATCCTGGTCACCAGCTCCCAGGGGAAACTGGTCTATGTGTCGGAAAATGTAGCAGAATACCTGGGTCTGTCGATGGTGAGTCCGCAGATTTGATTATTGAATTTTCTCTCCGTGAAATATTGCTATTACTGCCTGATTATTTCACTCTGGGCTTTAACGTGTTGTATTGAATGATCATGTGACTTTCACAGATTGACGTGCTTCAAGGAGACACTTTCTATGACATGCTCGAACCCTCTGATGTCGATGATGTCAAATCAAACCTGGACATGGAAAACAACTTATCAACAGGTAACGTTAAAGTCTTCAAATTTGCCATGTAGCGTTTTAAACTCTCTGTTTGTAACCCTTGGTATAATTAGCATAGATGTAACCATGTAAATTTGAGGCTACTCATGTTGCTGATGCACTTAGTGCCATGCTCCTGAATTCCACGGCTCCTTTTGTGCAATAAAACTATTCATTTCCCCCTCAATTCTGACCTTGTGCAAAGTAACATTTTATAAAGAAGCCGGAGAGCAGAAAATGTCAGATGTAATTTTTGTCCTAAATTGAAATGATTCGATATAATCTACAGTGACTCACAGGGAAGTCCAGCAGGGGCAGATATATGTTTTTTCTGAATCAGGGGTAATCAAACGGCCACAGTTTACACAGAGGGGTCAAGTATATGTCCAACATCCATTAATAATTCCTGATTCAATAAGGTGTATATTTCAGTCATTCCTTGTTAGATCTTTGAGCAAAGCTTCACATCATTGATTAAATGTTGATTGTATTTTTACCTTGTTCAAGCACATTGTGTATTTCTAAACTTTTTTAAATATTTGTTGATAAAGTTTTTTTTCAAACTATCAGGGCCATTCAGATTTCAGCTGGGGCCAGTGCCCCCTTGCACTGCCCCTGGATCCGCCCCTGAATAAAGTTTTAAAGCTAAACTCTCCTGTTTCCTCCTTCAGAGCGAAGCTTCATATGTTGTATGCAAACCTCAAAGGCCTTCAAGCTGCACCACAGCAGCTACTGCTCCATGCTGGTCAGGGGCAGCTTCCAGTCCGTCCCTCTGCCCAGTCCGTCCTCCTCTGCCGCCCCCGAGTCTTTGTTTGTGGCCCTGTGCACCCCCACAGTGAACCGGCTGAGCAGCTCAGACTCCAGCTTCTGTCACAGCTTCACCAGCGTCCACAGGCTGGACATGAGCTTCACTCAGCTGTCAGACAGGTACAATGACTGTCCCACCTTCAAACTACTATCATTAGAATGTCCTCATACTTGTTCCTGACAAATGTTTGTGTCTTCATTTTACAGTGTTTTATATTATCTGGGGTATTCAGCCGATGAGATGACCGGGCGATCGTGGTACAGCCTTGTCCACCCTGACGACCTTTCCCTGAGTGCAGATTCTCACAGAAGTATAAGTAAGTGCACAGTCTAGAGCAGGGAACACTCACAGTGCATTTCACTGAATACCGAGCATCCCGCAACCTTCATGAATGTAATTGTCAAACAATTAAAAAACATAACTTGGAAATTCAATTTAATCATAGAAAATGTGGCCCACCGACCTTTCTCTGCAGATGGTACGAGAGTCTGCAAATCTCGTACCATCTTTTATATTTTTTAGTTTTATTTCTCCCTAATCTTTGAATCTTGCACTGTTTCTGAGAAGCTTGGAATCAGCTCAAGCTGATCCACAGGGACATTAAAACACTACATTGTTCATTTCCAAAAGAGCGAGGTGGAAAATGCCAATTTGTTTGCATGTGTCGATTTTTCCGCCGTAATTTAAAACATCTGAGTGTAGCACTGATTTCACTGTGTTCATGTCATTCTGATGATGCATCGTTCTAATCATAACTGTCTCCTCTCTATCTGCTCCAGTGGACACAGATGAGGGCTTCCAGGTGGAGATGGTGCTGAGACTCCAGTGCAAGGATCTGTCATGGGCCTGGGTCTACACCCGAGCTAACAAGGACACAGAGTGTCAGGGCATCAGTTGCACTAACCACATCATCAGGTATGAAAAACTGCTTCAGACAAACCAATAAATAGGCTTCAGAGCTTCCAAACCTAAAAACCTTGACTTATAACACATTGTTCTGCTCTCGTAGTGAAACAGAGGCCAGATTCCTGCAGAAGGAAATTGGCAGCGATGCCTTCAGGCCATCATCTCCGGCGAACTCCTGCCATATTGCAGCTCAACAGGCGCCACACTCTCAGACCTACAATAATACTAAATCTTTCAAAAGGCAGAGGACTTCTGACAGCCAGAGCGAAGAGCCTGCCGGTGCCAGAATGAGGAGGGAGTCGGAGCAAGGCTACGCGGCGTGTGTCTACTCCCGAGATGGGAGCTCACCTGTTCCCTCGGGTGATGTCCCCACCGCTCTCTTCACGCCTCCCTACAGCCCGGCCTCCTCCGGCTCTCCTCTGCAGCAGGAAGAACTCAGCCATGACCTCCTGATGGATGTGCACGGCTACAGTGATCAGCTGCTGTCCTCCCCGGAGGCCTCTCCCTCCTACTACTCCTACCCAGAGGCAGCTCTCACCTGCCACCCAAGGCCCTCCGACTCCCTCCCTGCAGCCGCTGAACACTCCTTTTACCAGGCGGCCTTTGGTGAGGTCAGGCCGCCCTCTCCACTGTCCATCTCATCTCCAAACTATGATTTCCAGTCTTGTACATCTGATGCTCGATTGGTTCCAGACTGCCTGTCGGCGTCCGACATGTGTGGGAGCCTGGCAGAATGTGCTCTGCATCAAGACGATTACAGCCTTCTAGAGCAGCCAGAAGGGGGCGACCTTTTGCAAGTGCAACATGTGCCCCACCACCATGTAATGCATGCACACTCCAGTCTTCTAACGCCCAACCAGTCTCCTACGTCCTCAGAGTCTAACCAGTACAATGAGAGGGAGCAGGCAGAGATCAGTATCCTGGCGCAGCAGATTTCCTCTCTGGCCAGTAGCTTTGACATGTATCACACGATAAAGCCCCTTCAGCGCACGGCTCACAGCCCCCTGCCCTCAGCCTGTGACTGGCCCCAGCACCCACCTCACCCCTCTGTCCTTCCTCTCAAGTGTGACCTGGTCCTCGACGACGGCGTGATCGACAGCATCCTGAAAGACCTGGACACGGCCACAAGAAAAAGCAACACGTCCGACCCAGCTGTTGTGTCCTACACCTATCAGCAGGGTTTAGTGTGCAGCAGGAGCGGGCCCCGTCATTTGGAGCAGGAGCCCCTCGGCCCCTCCACGGCCACCCCAGAGGAGACGCTGCCTGCTGAGCGGTTCACTGCCATGGATCCCTTCAGTTTGCAGTTGGCACGCTTTGACCAAAACACTGGGTTGCATCAACTCCACCACAATATGCACATTAGCCTTCAGCAAGGTAATTTATATTAACGGTGCAGTTACTACATTCATTATCTGCTAAAGGTTACAGATATTTGACCTTTTACTTTACTAACATTATTTTCTGTCTCCTTTCAGACGGACTTGCTAAAGAACACCTGTACTGAAATAAGTATGTGACTTACTGTACTAGCAGTTGTATGACATATTGTCAGGACAATCTTCCTTCGCTGGATCAAAAGAAGAACTTGAACAAGGACGTTTAAAGGACGTCTTTGCTCAGAAAGTTTCCCCCTGCTGACGTATTTGTGAATGTAGAAAAGAATCTTAAGCAGATGCTGTTCTCTTCAGGGCTAAAGCTTTGTCTTCATTCCTCCAGACTGCTGTCTACTCTCTTTAGTGTTTTACTATATTTTATGAAACAGGTGCTGTCAACACTTACACGCTGACATGGAGAGATATTTTTCTTCTAATACGAAGTGACCACAGTTTACTATCCAGCACTTTATCATGTCTTTGCCACCAGAGGTGTATAAATGAGAAGATGAGACCTAGAATTCAAACGTTCTAATCAAATCAAAGCAAAGAGCCATTTTAAATACTTGTTATTAGTGCCTTAATACATGTTGACAAGACAGTTTGCTACAAGATAATATTTGTATTCCATTTTTGTAAGCGTCTCATTTTTCGTGCCCTCAGTACTTTGAAACTAATATGAATAATAAAAACGACCTCAGTCAGCGAGCAGTGAAATAATGATGAGTGTGAATTCATCACCTACCTCTGGTACATCTCACAGTTTTATGAATAAGTTATATTCATGTCGACAGAGTGAACCGTATTCAATGTGAAACTTTATTCCTTCCACAGAATGTTTTCCACATGGTACTAAAATTGTAAATGTCTGAATGTTCATGTAATTTGTGTTATTCCTGCTTGTTCCAAATGTTAGATTTTTGAATAAATCTAATGAAAAACACACAGTCTTGTGTTAAATAAATGAGGGTATTCCCTGTGCAGGAGTTCATCACAGATGTACAATATAGATGACTTCTCTTCTTGAAAAGTGCACTGAATTATTACCATAAAATCCTCTAGTTTACTGAGCTTGTAGATTTAACAGGAATAAAAGTTCTTTTATTCCTGTTAAATAATAATAATAATACCTGCCTGATTGAGATTAATCACTAATGATAATTGGGTTCACTGTCCAATGCAACATTTTTTATGAAAAAAAACTATAACTTAATTAATAATTAATTAATGAAAATACTTATTTATTTGTTGGCCACTTGGGAGCAGCACAACAAACTGTCATCTGCCAGAAGGATTTAAGTCTAATATTTACACTCCTCTGATATCTGTACTGGTCTCCACTCACCCTCCTGGTGGAGGAGGAAGTTGAGTCACTTTACTTAAGTAGGTACTTGCATAAAATAAACTTAAAGAGTAACTAAATCCCTAAAGTTTTTATAGCTGAAAACAAATATATACAGGTAATAAAGGGTTGTTGGTAAATTCAGATGGAAATCACGACATTTTAGAGCACAGTGTTTGAATTCGACCCTAGGTGTGGTGAAGCATTTTGACTGCCCTCTAGTGTTGTAAATATGGCTATAGCAATTTTGCTATTGGCTGATCTGGAGGCAGGTGATGTATGTTGAGGCCATATATGGCCATGTGGTAACCCCCCCCCCTTCTATATATACCATCACAGATTGCAGTGCAGATTGTGGGAGAGGAGTAATATCGAATATCATCAGACAGAAGAAATAGTGTTAATGGACAAACTGTGGGCTGGTCTCATTCCAGTAACGTAGAGTAACCATTGGTGCCTCCCTGCAACACACATTATCTAAGAAAGGCTGCACATACACACACTTGTCAGGACAGACAGGACATTGGTCAGTGTGTCCCTTTTGATTTGTCAGACATTTTATGTAAGATCTACAAATATATTCATGTAGCTTTATTCTAATGTTAATTAACATTAGCCTTCTACCAGAGACAACCTCCATCCTCTGTTACACTTGAACTGCCTCTGTAAAAAGAGACCTGTGGCTTCGGGCGTACCTCTACAACACTAATGTCCTCTCCAGGGGATTCAGGAGGGGAAAAGTCCTCCACCATAACGTCAGCCCCCTTGGTAAAGGTGCCTTTCAATTCTGTGTTGCTCTCCATCTTTATAGCCTGAAGACATCACTCACAGTGACACTGACATCCAGGCCCACCCCCCTGGCCCTCTCTCACATCCAGGCCCACCCCCCTGGCCCTCTCTCACATCCAGGCCCGCCTCCCTCGCCCTCTCTCACATCCAGGCCCGCATCCCTCGCCCTCTCTCACATCCAGCCCTGCCTTCCTCGCCCCTCCAGTCCACTGCCCAGTTTTAGAACTTTTTCAAAATCTTGCAATGAGTGGAGTTTGGCTTGGACCTGGGGGTGTAGTCACACTTTAAAGGATTAAAAGTAAAAGTACTGACTGTGTAACCTATTCCATAATGCAACAGTCCATCACTGAGTCTTGGCATGACCTCTTCATTTCTCTGAATTCATTTCAGCTGTTTCTTCCCCAGTGATGCAGGTCTAATGTTGCCTGCCTGCTCTGATTGAATCAGTGGATCAATTCCCCTTTAACTTTAAATTACTTTTTCAAATAAAATATAAAACCAAGGTGAAAATAACAGATATTTGCTGATATACTGTATGAAGTGGAGTAAAAGTGAATAGTATTCGTAAAAATACTTCTACTTTAGATCCCTGGAACCTATAGAAGAAGGTGATAATTCTTTATCAGCCTTTATGACTTCAAACGAGACCTTTTCACACAGAACTTTATAACTCAAGTACTCGTTAATATTAAACTGTTGATTAGTGCAGCTTTTAGGTTTTCATAGGAAACTTTTTGTATCACAATTTGGATGAACTGTATATTGAAATGCTTATATTTAAAAAGTTGTTCTGTAGCTGATGTGATGGTGGCTGGATAAACAGCCCCAGCACAACGTCCACTGGGCTCCACACAGCTCTATTGATTTTTACATGGTCAGACCAATGAGTGCGTAAGACTGTACACAGAAAAATCAATGGCGTGTTTGGACAGAGGCATCACTTAACAGTCAGACAAAGAAGTGGATTGACTCGGTTAACGTGGTTAAACAAAGATTCCGGGTCCAGTGAAGTGCTGGGTCCATGTGCATGAATGTGGAACAAGAAGCACACAGGGGGCTCTACAGTCATGCAGCCCCCCCTCCCCCATATTCTTTTTTGCAAGTTGAGACAGCCACTAGATGGAGTGATAGCTCCAACAGCCTCCAGCTAACACAGCTATCTGCATGTCCATCCTGTGATAGTACTTCAACAAACTTGAAATAAATTGGATTGTATGTTTGTAAAGGTAGGGAGAGAGAGAGAAGCATAGATTTTAAGCATAGACCCTACAGAATGAGGACATTTTTGAGAAGTCCTGGCTTTTTCAATTGGCTTTTTAAGGGTTAAGACTGGTTATAGGGTTAGGGATTGAATCAGAAAAGGTCTCTGGTTCGTCTCTGGTTGACTCCATGGAGAAACAACAAAAAGACGAACCTGGATTGATCTGTCCAAATATCGAAGAGGATTCTCCCTACCCTGTCTAGTGCCCCTGAGCAAGGCACCTTACTCCCCCAACATCTGCTCCCTGTGCGGCGTACATGGTCGCTCACTGCTCTGTGTGTCCTGCACCAGATGGGTCAAAAGCAGAGGTTAATTTTCCCTTCCTGCATGAGTGTGCCTGTGCATGTGTTAGGGACAAATAAATGCATCTCCTAATCCTAATCTTAATCTTAGGTAAGGGGCTGGGTAATGCGAGTGTCCTCACAACTATAGAGAGACGTGCATGTGTGTGTGTGTGTGTGTGTATGAGAGCACAAAAGGACATCATTGAGTGTGTTCATGAGCAAACAGTCCAGATGCCTGCTGCGATCCACAGAGACCTAATTAAGAGTGATGTGTGTTGAAGGGTACAATGGCAAATAAAGTTCTGAACAAGTCCCCACATCTGCTCTGCTCCACGCCTCCTCCATCACTCAGCGTCACCTGGAGCACCGGTGATTTCCCCGAGGGTACGGGGACATCGACGCCTTCCTCCACACCGAGGAGCCGGAGAGAGAATCCACCTTTCCGCATGTGTGAAACCCCCCCCCCCCCCCCGTCTCTGCTGGTTTCACACAGCACAGCAGCACATGGATGTTTGCCACTTCTCTGTCGCTGTGGTTACATGATCGTGATGACATCAGACATGGCCGTGTGTGTGCAGAGTTTCATTTAGAAATCGAATGACTAATAATACAACTTTATTATCAAGATAGAAGGAGATCAGTGGGTGATTGTGTGGAAACGGATGTTAAAGACTGAGAACAGAAATAAGAATCTGTAGATTCCATGATAAAGACAAAGAGATGTACAAACAATAGAAGATACTAACACACTTTTATCTCTATAGCTGGAGTTAATATATCACTTAATTACACAGGCGGCTCCACCCCCCTGTCTCCCTGACGTTAAATTAATCTGATGTGAGATTGAATTAATGGCGAAGTGGTGAGGGAGTGTGCCAGCAGTGGAATGAGAGGATGATGAAACGCGTTCAGATGCTGCTGTGTTTCATATCTGCTCTATCTGAGGATGGGTGTGGGGCTGCAAAGGAGAAACACTGGCACGACTGTCACCTGCCCTGCTTCAGTAGCGTCTATGAAGAGCTCTCTCTGGTGGATGCTGGGGGAGAGGCGCTTCAATGCAGTTAAACACACGGCGGCTCGTGGATGAGCTCCGTTGTCAAGGCCTCCCACAAGCAGCTAGAGTTTCATATCCTGCCTCACCGGTGGCTCCGCATAAATGATTACCTGTTTAAGGACAGAGGAAAAATGTTCTCCAATTTGAGGCACTCTCTGATTTCAGACAACAGGGCCTCAGGTGGCACTACCGTGTTGTGTATTGGCAGGCTCCTTAGCTTTTGTCGACACTCCAGCCGCGGGGCCTGAGGGCTGTGATGAAAACTTATCTGGGGGTATACATTTATTTTGAAGGAGATGATGTGGAACAGCCATCCCAGGTAAGAACTACTTGGATTGTTGGGCTGACAGAAGCAGGGACTTCAGATGACGGCTGTCAATGTGTTGAGAGTCTTTTATGAAGAACAGGAACCATTTTACAAATGTATTCACTGGTGTGTAATTTATTTAAAGCTATAGAGAATAACAGAAAACAAGGAATGCCTTAACTGTGCGTCTCTGCCATTGGCCCCTCTGTGTGAATGATGGCCCCTGATTCAGAAAAATGCTGTGACTTATGAGTGTTTGCAGTTTTTTTAGATTTCATAGGAACCTTGTAATGTAGAAAAACTAAATATCATATATACGTTAGCAATGTGAGCGGCCACCAATCCTTTGCTTTTGTCTGGGGCCGGACCTGAGGGCTCTATTGTAAGCTTACACATTTATTTTGAAACAGATGATGTGGAAAGTCATCCCAGCTAGGAACGCGATTTGTCTGCTTCGCTCCAGGATTTCTTTTTTCGGCAGAAGGAAGCTATGACTTAAGATGATGACCGCCCGATGTCACGAAGAGGCGGCGTGGGCTTTCCAGGAGGGAGACCCGAGCTGTTATTGCATGTTAACCTGAACCTGCCTTTTCCTTTCTCCTGCTCCTCGGGGAGATCCTTCCTTCGCTGTGTTATTCATTTTTCTCCCTGCCTCTCAGTATAAAACAGCCAGATATTGTTTTGGCTGCATCACATTACCGTGTCTGCATCGCTGCTGTCCCACTTTTCAAGGCAGGCGGCATCACCTGACTGGTGTTGGTTCAGTCAGCGCACACTGCCTCTGCAATTGGGTTAAACAAAAGGGCCCAAAATAGACCGCAGCCTGTTCCTTCAGGACCCCTTCTGTTCCCCTCGTTGCCATGCATGAAAACCAGTGCTCTGATTTCACACAGAATCCACACGTCCTGTTGTTTTTCATGAGAGAAAGGCCAGCCAACCAGGGAGCAGATTACAAACGGCAGCACCAGCAGCGGAGCCTACTAACATGTGATTTGTTTTCTGCTCTTCTCTCTCCGGGAGGAGTTGAGGCCAAAGCACCTGTCCACAGACGAGACACAAGCATCCCTCCCTGTGGAGCTTTGATAAACATGTTATATCCTTTGTAGATGGAAATTCTTGTGTATTGGAGAAAACATTTTCTCATAAAAGTCTCTCCAGTGGGGATTAACGTGCCTGGATGTAATATCGTGCTTACAGGAATCCCGACCAGATTATGACGGGTTTTACTCCTAAATAGTTTCCCCCCCCTCTTTCTGCACAAGCAGCACAACTGGTTTTAAGGAGGAAAGTCTCTCAATATATTGTGTATTTACCCTCCGTAAGCTCAACCTGCGGTGTTCAGAAAAAACAATGCTCCGTGCTGGATACCCAATACACTGCAGCACATAGGCGGATCTGAGGAAGATACAGATTTTTCCAAGTGGGGCTTCTTCTTCATGCAAAATAGATGTGGGTGTTTGAAGTAATTGATGAGAATGGCAGTGATTGCTGGTGATTGCCCTAATGCGCCCTGTATACTGGTTTGTGTATACAGGGCATGCAGCACAAACATGTTTACATCTCCACCTCCGCTGACTATCAGGGCTCGATACAAATCAACACGGAGCACTGTGTCTCCTGAAGGACTCGCAGAGAAAATCATCTGAAAAGAAATTATGTAGCTCACCTGCAATTATTTCTTTCACTGCGAATTAATTAATGAAGATATAGAATCAAGTAAAGGGATGTTTATAAATGACAGAGGAACTGATGTCTGCCGAAGCTAAATTAGAAAATTAGTATTAAAGCCTAATTAAATGGTGGCCTTTGTAAATCAATTTAATGAGCCACATTTTAATGAGCTTGTTAGCAGGACATGACGACGGCCGCTTCCAATCAAACTGATAAACACACTGTCACAGATATTGCTTTCCTATTTTTGCACTGGCTGTTTCTCCAAACTCTCTCAATTGATATTTCTGCTTTACTGCACCGTGCTCACCAAATCAAACACCCTGAGAAACCCAGAGCCTGACAGGGGGGTGATCACACTGAGCGCCCCGAGGAAGAAATATTGTTCTTGTGTCCGATTTTTGCTTATCCACTCTGTGATGAAACAAGCTTGCCCATTGGCTAACGCTGAAGACTAGTCCAAAACTAGAATGACACTGGGTAGTTGAGCACACACAGTATCTCCACCAGGTCCCAACAGTCCCCTCATGAAATCACATTTTAGTTCACCAGATATGGGTTTTTATTTGGGTGTGGACCTGATTGCACAAACTCATGAATATCAGTCCCCTAAATATCCCAGATTTCTCAAGATCCATGAATTATTTTCTGAGAACTCAACGACTTATATCTTACGTGTTAAGAAAGTGGAAAAGATTCCACTTAAATTGGTTCCTTCGAGACCTAAACTGCGTCCTTCCAACACGTTTCCCGATGATCTCTCCTGTTGTTTTTCCATAAACCCACTGACTAACAGACAAACGCAGACAAAAGCATAACCCTCTTCGACAAAGGCCAAAATCATACATGGAATTTTCCCTTAATATCTAATAAAAGTTAATGCGACTATCACTTTCTGCAATGTGTACAATAATGACTTCTGGGAGATCAATTTCGAACCACTTTGTGCTGCAGGGGGTCACATTTCTTCACTGTATAATTAGTTTGTATGGTTTCAAAGCAAAGAGCACTTGACTGACAGTAAGTGTGAACTCATATCGATCTTTTTTTTCTTTCTTATCGCGAAGTGTGTGTGTATGTATTTATTTTTTCAACCTCATTTGGACCTTTTTCGGTATAAACCCTGACTTCTCAGTCCCAGTAGAGCTCATGGGGACCAAAGCCTGGTCCTAATGAGGCAAAACATAATTTCTGAAGTCCTGGTTGAGGTTAGGGATACGGTTTTGGTTAGGATGTCCACAATGAATTGAAGCCAATGTAAAGTTCTAATAAGGTTAGCTGTGCAAATCAGTTTGTGTGTGTATGTGTCTGTGTGGGCGCGTGGATGGCTCTTTAACATTCATCCCGAACCATCAGAACCTTTTGAACGCTCAGTAAGCTCGGGTTTAGCCCTAAATTAATAATTCTGAAAGTGCAAATGATTCAAAGGGCACAAGGCTTCAGCTCATGCATAGCAGAAACAATATTCAAGTCAAAGTTTCACCCCAGTCTCATTTTTAGAGAAATATTGAAAGTGTTATTGTTTAAACACTCATTATACAATTTCCTCTCAAGCTTTTCTTTTGACTCTGCACGATCAGATTTTCCATGTTGCCGTACAATCATTGTCTTTCCTGTCAATCAGAGTTTTGTCCTAAGGCCAAGAAGATTGTCCAAGGGATACATGGATGTTTTTGGGGGATGTGTTTTGTAGATATTAGTGTGAAGTGTTTCCCACTGACAAAGTGGAACGATGGTTAACACAGCAGGAGCAGAATTTATCCTACTATAGAGGACATATTCTCCCTTTGTTTCTGAGTAACTTCAAATCAACTACGCTGAAAACTTTGGGCGACGCAGGGGAAAAGACGAAAGTCGAGTTATTACACTCAGCCTGGGGTCAGTGTGTGGGTAATTTGAGGCGCTGATTGAAGGATAAAAAACATAGAACGGATGACGAAGAGGAGATAAGTAGAAGGGGAGCTTCCAGGCCAACCTCAATGAGACTCAACCTCTGCAAATGAACATATTAAAGGTTTCCCCGCCGTCGCCGAGCACCACTTCATACGTCCATTTGTCATCTTGAGGGATTTCATCTTTTTTCACTTTTGTTTGTTTGTGTGGAGAATGCATACTGGGTAGAGGCGGAGGGCAGACTCGAAGTGCCTGTGTAGATGTACAAAGTGTTCTGGATAAAAACATCATCGTACAAAAAGATGTATTCATGATGAGGTACTTCATCTTCATGCTGCAGTCACGAGTGGTTCAGCATTCACGCACAAAGAAGATTGAAGAACATCACCATGGAAACGGTCCGCCCCTCTGACCACTATAGCTAACGGTAAACAGACTGAGCACCAGCCAATGGAATAGAAAATATCCGACTGTTCATGGTTTAATAAACACACTGTTATATTAAACTAAATATCTGGTGTGGCATATAAAAAATACAGATGTGAATGCGGACGAGCTTGTTATATTTTATACATTTCTGTTTTAAATAAAGCAGACTGCCTGGCCAAGAATAAAAAAATGCATTAATAAAAAAAAAAAAACGTCCATGATTGTTATTGCCTCTGCACGGTCAAGGTCATCTCTTGACTTTTCATTAGCATGGAGTTTGGTGTGAATTATAGAGAGCGATCTTAATAAAACGAGAGGGTTCTGTCGGAGTGAAATACTCTTGAGGGTGAGATATATCCTCGGATTTGTGAACCCTTCCTTTTCATTTATTGGAATCTTATCTTTCCACATCCTCCATCCCATATCATAACTCAGCCGTGTTACATGTACAAACCCATTTTAATACTCAAGAGGACACAAGACTTTTTCCATTTTGCTGATCACTACATTGCTCATTCCCGTCCTCCCTAATGATTGTAATTGAGGACAGTGCAGCGAGGGTGACAATTTGGCATTACCTGCTCGTTAATCTATTCATTTTACACTCAGATTAATGTGCTGCCTGTGATCCCGCTGACCCCTGGTCTGGAGGGAGCTCAGTCACGTGTGCAGGTCAGGCACCTCCTCCTCCTCCCACACTGCTGGAACAACTGTACAAGAGTCCCTGCGACATGGAAGAAGAAAGGGAACGATGATGTAGCTCGGGCTGACTGCCAAATGGAAAATAAAGAGGTAATTAAACAGTAAAATACACATGGATTTGCCTCTGTACAATCCGCATTCCCAGAAGCCAAGTATACAGAACTCACACGCACAAATGGCTGTGTCGTCCAACAAACAGAACTCAATACTGATTTCACACAGATAATCAAACATGATCACTTTGGATTTTGGACACGAAAGCAGAAGATTCGATACTGAATTAACCTGACTCAGCGTTGGAGCGGCCAGAATATGTCTGAGCTCCTTGTTGACTTCAAATTCTTAATTATAGACATAAACATAGACATAAAAAAAAATTTGAGCAACTATAAGCTTTTTAGTAACGTTACAATTTGAATAAGTGGTATCAGAATGCCTACTTTCTTAAAACCAATGCTTAAATGCTTAAATGAAATGACAGGTTAATTTACCTACATAGCGAGTTACCGTGCTACTTAAACAAATTGCAATCCAACTGCAGATCAGCCCATTAGCATTTTAACGATAGTAGCCAGCTTGCTAAGCCGGCCTGCCCAACGACTGTACGTAAAGATGGAGGACACAACAGCTCCCAGTCTTTTGATACAGTCTATGGGTTGACCTAACAAACAAGAAAACCACGGCGACACAGCCAACTTACAGCAGATATAATACGTAGCTACTATGATGGTGGCCAATTATTTCGATCCAGTTATGTATCTAAACATCTAAATGTCTGGGAACTTTTAAATGTTTAAGAACTACAACTTTTTGGTATGAGAGCTGGTTTCCTGGCTCTGTGAAGTACTCAATATCCACGATATTCTTATTGATATATTGTGCAGACATTTAACGTTAAGCTGCTTTTTGTGCTGTTGTTAGCTGAGGTGGATTAGTTTCAAGGCACCGAAGTGAAATCAGAATTAGATCAGTCTATTCACATGGTTTTATTCATCTGGTTTTTACTATTAATGCTTAAAAAACGGAGGTGAAGGAAAAATTGTGTCTTCATTCTTGATTCAACACAAAACATCTTCATCAGAGAGCGTCCTGGGCTCAGGCAGCAGTTATGCAGTGTCTCATATAATAATGTAAGACAATGCTGAGGTAATCTCAATCGTGAGCAAACGAATGACATTCTTACATTACATTTAAAAGTATGTCTTCTCTAAGCCGTAGTGAAATAGTCTCATGAAATATAAGTGACGCTCCCTGCTCATTTAGAGCCACAACCAAACATACTCTTCCTGCTGCTCTAGCTTCTTGACTTCCCTGTGAGTGCATCCTCGCCACATGACTCACTCCACTGTCCTTTTTTCTAATTCGGGGATTATGACTTGGACTCCATTGGTTCAGGTGTCTGATGGGAGTTCTGACGATGAACGCTGAGGCAGTGACACAAGGATGATTTATAGTACAGTAGTCCCTGGGGGTGTGCTCTGCCTGTGCCATCCAGGGGAAGATGCCTTCCATCAAACTGCATTTGCATTCACTTGATTTGTGTGCTGGCGATGACTCACAAGCCCAATGAGGCACCCACAGGACGGGAGAGCGCTCGGCGGTTACCCTATTGTTTTATTCTCCACTGCAAACATGTGCACGGCTCCTCACCAGAGAAGCTGTTTGATCTGTCAAGATACATGATCGTTATTAGAGAAGCGTCTCTCTGGGGTGGAGGGTCACACACTGCACTCAGGAAGGAAGGGATTTCGAAAATCAGCTCGGTAAGACATCGAACAATAGATGAAATTGTTCAGACTGTGACATTCCTTTGACGTACATCTTCCTTTAATTGCCCCCATATGTCTTGGTTTGATGTCCCATGTCATCACCTGCACAGTGTGTCGTACACATAGTCTATCGCACATGTTTGGTTTCATTAAGGCACAATCCATGTGATGATCTAAAAGTTTAACCCCTAGACGGTATATAAAGATGGACGATAAGTCTCAACTTCCTCCCACTGTCCGGGAAAGAAGCCAAAATGTTCTCATGATGCTGCACTTGGCCAATCACGCTCATCTGTCAATCATGATGACTCATCCTGCTTTATAGCTTCAAATAATCCCAATTAATCTTTGAAAAAAATCAGTTTGATAAGAATTAAATAACAAATAATTATTTGATGTACTTTGACTTTTTACTTTCGTTTATATCCATCCACTAACATGGAGGAGGCAGGGTTAATTACCTTCATGAGCCACCAGGTGGTGATCAAGACGCTTTGGCTTCACTTTCGGGGGGCAGTCATGTCGTCCTTCTTTATATACAGTCTGTGGTTTAACCCTTTCAATCAATATACATTAGAGTTCAGATGCACGGCTGTTATAATATAATGCATATTGTAAAGTTTCATTGGGATGGTTACAACCCATTTATTGATTTGCAGACAGTTAAGTGTTTAAAGGTGGAAGAGGTGAAAGTCGTTAACATGGTATCATGTGTTATTGAATGCAGCCCTGAGCCTGAGTCCTCCAGGCACGCAGCAGCTCACTGTCCCTGTTGTGTGTGTTGGTGTTTATCATGTAGTTAAACAATCAGTGTACATGTAAAAGCCAGCATATTTTATCGGCTACTATTTTCTGCCCCATCTCTTTCATCTATCTTAATCCTGTGTTTCTGGACCTTTTCAGTGGTGTGTATGTTGATGCCTTGAGGAGAGTAAGTGGTCGTACCCCTGAGTACAGCCCAGTTGAGTCTGCTTCTCTACAAGAGGCCTCCAGCTCAGCTTTGTGCCAGACTGACATTTTAGACACTTTCGGGTTCATTCACGCTTTTCAGATTTGTACAATTGCTATGAATGTAATAAAGCAGCTTCTCATTCCAAATGATTGATTTCAGGAAATTGGATTTAATATAATTTGCTTCCCATCAGCTCCAGCGCCGGTACTACCCGATTATTTTGAATACAAAGCATCTGAGTTATTGAGAAAACACATCTCTGTCTAGTCGGTAACGAGTTTGTGTGTCTTGTCAGACAATATTCACAGTTTTTCAGACGGTGTTTCCAGAGCTGCAATTCCCCAGGTGGCGTTCTTGGTCTCTCTCATTTGCCCCCTGTTGCTCTCACCAAACCTTCTACAAGTGATGTGAGGACAGTAGGCAAAACACTCACACATTTTTCATGTCCTGGGCGAAGAGTCCAAAACTGTAATTGTGATTTCTACCTTCCAGCGTCTTATGACACTGCAGACGACTCCATTTTCACATTCCTATTTTATTAGAAAATATATTTCCCCCCGCAGTATCAACATAAAAAATTTAAATGAGGATTCAGGCGTGTATCAGTATGTGCATTTGAAAATGAATGATACTCACGATAAACAACTTGCTCTCTTTGAGGAAGCAGTTTGTTCAGTACAGGCAGCACGTAGTGACAACAAGGTGTGTTCTGAGGTCAATTGAGACAGACTGAGAGATAAAGATAGAAAATACATTATTATAAATCTACACTGGTGCCAAAGAAATCTCTGCGCTGGCAACTTTTTTATCTGTTCAGGTTTTTCAGGAGTCACAGCGCTGCAAATATTTCCCCAACAGTCAGATTGACATTTACACCATCACCGGTAATACATAAATACTAATGCACCAGCTGTATTTGTGTGTGTGTGTGTGTGTGTGTTTGTGTAAACAGCAAAACTTAAGCATATGAATGAAACAACAAATTCCAGTCTATCAAAGCCCATTTTATTACTTTAATGTGGCAATAAATAAATTAAAAATCCTCCATACACATTGTACTCTTGTGTTCAGGTGTGCTTTATAAAACATTTGTCAGTACAATAGCAGCTTCTCTGTCTCCATCACTGTATGAATAAGACAGAGAAGCAGCTTGGAGCTTAATCACTCAAACCTGTGCTGAGGATTATCCCCCTTCGTTCTCTAATAAAGCAGCTCAGTGCTGTGAAAGAATAAAACAACCTTTATGAAATTGTCAAAATGAGAGTGTAAATTGAAATTTACGAGTCTAATCAGAACACACGGCATCGTTTGAATAATTTCCTTCTCATGTCCTCTGTAGCTGTGATCCTCCCGGTCATTCTTCAATAAGTGCTCAGAAGCACTAAGTACATACATTGAAAATATATGCTAAAGAAATACAGTAATGTAAACTGCATCACCCTTTTCATAAGCTTACAGTGGCAGTGATTGATACAGGAAATCGTTCCTCCCAACCGCAATAAGACTGTACAACTCATCTACCTCTGTCAGAGCCACCATCACAGAACTGCACTAAATATACCTGTCTCAATTCATCATTTTATACAATAATATTGTCTTTTGCACACTCTGTCTACATATTCTTACACTCATAGTATAATATATTATCTATTGTATCGCCAAATACTTATATTTATACCCGTACTATATATCATATATTATATCATACTCTTTGTATATTCTTTGTATATATAAGTCTATATACACATATTTATACATGTGTACATGTTATTATTATTATTATTATATTTTACTATTATTATTATTAAATATACTGTTGCTGCTATTATTACTATATACTGCTATTATATTGGTATGATTACTATCATATATAAATATATATTATATACTATATGTACTGTACTATTTTTTATATACTGTCTAACAATAACATTACCATCATATCATCAGTACTATTACCATCATCTGCCACTGCACCTTATCTACCTATTTATCTTGTGTTTGTGTTTTTATTCTTTCTAACGCAATATTTTATATTTTATATTTTACTCTATTGTATTGTATTTTATTGTATTCAAATGTACCGGCTGCTATGACGACTTAATTTCCCTTCGGGGATGAATAAAGTAATCTATCTATCTATCTATCTATCTATCTATCTATCTATCTATCTATCTATCTATCTATCTATCTATCTATCTATCTATCTATCTATCTATCTATCTATCTATCTATCTATCTATCTATCTATCTATTTCTACAGTGGGGTCCAAAGGTGATGGACCACTTATCTCAGCAGTCTCAGCCTGTTGGCTGAAGATTAATAAAGGAGGAAGTGATTACATGTTTGTGTAAGTGGTTGGCTGGAAGTAACATAATAATAGAAGTGGTTTTCTGACTTTCCTGTTTTTATTCACTCTCACCCAGATGTAGCAGTCTGTCATTGAAATAACTGTGAAAAGTAAATCTATGTCCCAATAACAAAAATGCATTTCTTTATGTCAGTGCTCATTGACTTACCTTCATGAAGCGTCTTAATAACAATGTCAGTCTGTAGGCAGTTGTGAAAACACATGTTTAGATTCTATTTACTGATTAGTCACGATCAGTGTCTATATTCACAGTACATATCTTAGAGTATATTTGAAAGAGCAGGAGTACAACACAAATCTCTCAATACTGACTATCAGTCATCTTTATTATTTATTATATGAGTACTCAATAGTCGTTACTAAAGACAGACAACACCTGTCAAAATGGGATACTGCTGCTTCTATGGTTGTTAGTCTCCAAGACACACACAGAACAACACAAGGTAATGCTAAGCAACGCTGTTGGGTTGGTAAAGATGCTGGCTGTCAACAGATCCTGTATATAAAGATGGATGACACCTCCTCCCTCCACTGTCCAGAAATGGAGCCAGAATATCCCTCATACAAACGCTGCACGACTGGGGACAGAGTCTGCACTGCAGCGATCCGGTGGAGAAGCAGCAGTAGGGAGCTGCCCTGGATGCTCTACCTATCGAGAGCCGGGCTCAGCTGTCAATCATGATGTTTCAGCCTGTTTTCACATCAGCATAAATCCAATGCAACGATGCAGAGGTCCCTGCACGTCAGATACAGGAAGTGGCTGATATCAAGAAATAGTGAAAGGCTGGTCTGGTCTGACAGATGGTCCAGAGGCTTCAAAATGCAAAAAGGCATCGAAAACAAGAGCCTTTTTAACACTGTGGTGTGAATAGGACCATATCCTTTGTGTTTGACTCATGCACTAAAGTGACCCAGTGAAAACTGCATTCACAAGCAGCGACTGCATCTGTATGAGTTTACCTCGGCACGTTGGTAACACAGTTCTGTACATGTCCTTTTTTATGGGGCCTGTGATCCTAGACATCACATACTGTATCTAAACTGGGCTGTGCTCCCCTGCCGTGTGTGGCCTTTCAGTCACATTGCCTTTACTGGAGGAGAGCTGGTGGTGACTGACAGCTTTAGTGGGTGGTAGGGATGTGTGTGCTCCCCCAAGCAAGACGTGCAGCAGCCCTCAGCCACTCTGTGTCTTTTCCTCTCCTATCGATCAGAGGCAGTTAGACCATGTCTTTCCCAATGAAAGGTCACAGGCTCTTTTTATTTCTCCAATGTCACTGTGGACAGACACTAGTGGCTGCTTACATACATAAACGCCTGTGGCGAGGCAATGCTCTGGATCTATATATATATTCAACTACAGCTCTTTTTACGCCAAGTCAGTGAATGAGTGGATGGACTTTAAATCCTGTCACACATCCCTACCCCCAACAGTGACTTATTAAGTGGGAATGAATCTTACAAGGAGGGAAATATAGAGTTAATTTAATCCTTCTACTAAAGTTGATGAAATTACTCTGTCCCCTTCACTTGGCTGCAAGAATCAAATATTAATTACAACTGATCAAGCTGTGCGGATTACAAAGGACCTCAGGCGGGGGCCTATATTTGACTTGTGCACCCCGAGCGCTCGCCGGCTTCATTCAGGCCGTGTCGGTGTGCTCAAAGTGCTGAGTGGTCCTTTTGCTGAGTTTGGAATTTTGGCGTATTAGCAAGTTATTAACTCCGTCTAATAGGAAACTCCTGCTCAGGGAATGCAAACGAGGTGAGAGAGCAGTTAGGTGACAACAGGAGCATCGCTCAGCCGCCCATGGGATTATAATGATGTGTTCATTCATGCGCAGGGCGAGACGGCGACTCTGCGCCAACACGGCCGTGTCAAAAGTCTTCTCTAAGTGTCGGGTCGTGAAATTGAACGCCACGGGTCATAAAGAGTCGTTATTTATTGGAAAACCACCAAAGGATTCCCATCTGTGGCTGTAATGAGAGGTGTGCTTGATGAGAACGGCCTTTATGATCATTGCTGGCTCATCAGTGCTGGGTCATCTTTACTCACGTCTGTATTGATTTCACACGCATGATTTTGTAATTGTAAAAACATGCAGTCACAGGTGCATAAATCACTTGTCACTTCACTAAAGACAGCAATTTAACTATAATAGCGCTGTTTTAATGCCCCTGTTGTCTCAATGGATCATTTAATATAAGGGGAGACAATGTATCAAAAGAGAAATGTTATTTCTCTACATGCATGTCAGAGTTAGAGGACCTGTGTTCAACAAAGGATTCTTTTTCATTGCATTATTTTGATTTTTGAGTGGCTTTAAATGTTCTTCCATAAACACACTCTGCATGTGAATATGCAGAGGTTGTAACCCCCCAGTAATCATACAGTCACACCCAATGAAAAATATACTGTATGCTGTATGTTATATCAATGTTCAACCCAAAGTTTTGCCCTTAAGCATCGAATTAGCCAAAAAGCCGAAAACACCAACAAAAAATATCACTGTTTGTGTTTAGAAATATTCACCTCTTGTGATTAAATAAACTAGTTGAGCTGTTAACTGTGAACACTGAAAGATGGATTCCTGGCCTGGATATTGGCCATTGCCCTAAGACATTGATACGTCCTGAGATGATAACTGATGGGCCACACTGACGGACACATGTGGGCCAAAATGTTAATTTGGTCCACAGCTATATTTTTTAAAACAAATGGCATTACTATCAACCTGTATCAACAAGTACTTTGGATTTAGTTCAAAATAGTGAATTGGGGAACTATTAAAAGATGTTGAGCACAATAAACAATGAAGCTGCAGAACATGGCTGACTATAAAATTGACAGAGCCAGACTCTTGTTTTTCTCATGTCAGGGATTTTTCATAAGCTTCTTTCAGACATGCACTGACCTCTAATCTCCTGACATTCTCTGGAGAATGAGAAAACAAATGACTGTTGTGAGAGGCTCTGCAATTTCTCAAGAGCTTCTTCAGCCAGCCCCTAGGTACAAATATGGGACAATGTCCAGAGGAGCCGATTTCAGAAAACATCAATAGATTTTCAGAAGGATTCACCGTGAGCGTGTGGGTGTGTTAAACAGGCAACAGACGCAGAAATGAAAAAAATGAAACAAAGAATACAATATAACCTACTCCTGCATTGTTTCTCTGTAAAAGGCAAACTGTAAAGAAAGTCCAAACCCGACTGTGTGGACATCCTCCGGAGTTCATGTCTGAAAACAGCTTAAGTGTGAATTATAATGTAGCATGAATACTGTATATGTGTAGATCAAGTCACGTATCACCTGATGGACTACAGTGCACTATCCATAACTCTGACCTTGCTAAATTCAAACCAATCAGAGGATCCATGACGCTCAACTTAATCAATTAGGAAATAAAATGCCAAACAGCAGTGTTTGGCTGCACAGCGGAGGAAAGCAGAGACAGTAATTAACTGGAGTAATTGTTCAGACCTGATGATGTGTCAATAAGTGTCTCTTTTACAAATGTTGGGGAAATGAGGTGTGTGACAAGAACAAAGTGTGTGCGTTACGGAACAAACACAGAAACAGTGCAGATGGAGAAGGGGGTTGGCATCAATTAGCAGACATGTTCCACTCTGCGTGTCACCGTGTGCGCGTGTGTGTGTGTGTGTGTGTGTGTGTGTGTGTGTGTTTTTAGCGTGCATTGGAGTTCTCGCCATGCTTCAGCTATCCCCGTTACAAAACCTCTCAGAAATGCCACTAGAGTCAGTGACCTTTCAGAAAAACAACCAGCTCATACACAATACTTTAAATGCTGGAGACTCAATTACATCACATGTACTGTATGCATGTTTTCCACCTTTTTTCTGCTTTGGCAGAATAAGTCTCCCCCCTCCCTCCCTTGCAGGTTTTCAGCTTTGAAAAGTGAAGGTTGCAGGAAAAAAAAAAAAAGTCAAGTTTTTCTTGATCCCAGCCCGGAAACAAAGATCTTCAGTGAATCTGATGTTGAGAGGCTGTTAACAGTTCCCGCAGAGGAAGTTGAGCACAGTCGATCGCTGTGTCTTTACCCTCGGCTGAACCTCGCCGACCTCTCTGCCTCCCTCTTTGTTCTCTTTCACCACTGGGACTTCTTCTCATATGAGTAATAAGACCCACTGGAACTGATCCAGAATGTCATTAAATGGTAACAAATTAGATAAGACGTTTAGGGGCATGTTGGGGCCACCTGTATATGAGACTATTAGACCCCTTAAGCCTTGTTCAGTGCATTACAATTCCTTGTATGTTATAGAACATGTTTTTACACAGCATGGTATCACACATGCAGTACGCTCCTAATGTTATTCAGACCCATCAAAAGGAAAACCCCAAGAGTCTTGTTTATCATTTTCATTCAGAGTTTTTGATCTCTTTGAAATACTCAGCTCTGCAGTGGAATTTAAACATGGTTCTTGACCTTGAGGCATGCAGTAATATATATGGGAAATATTCAAAACAATATCCACTTCCTCTGCTATTTGCAGAGATTTAGCCTTTTCGTGATCTTCCTTCTGCTAATGTTACTTGCTCAGGTGTCATCAGTTGATCACGTAATAACACATGGGGGAGATGGGACTCTATGAAGGTCTATATCAAGGTCCTCTGTGAATAGCTAAATGAAAATAACACAATCAGTGAAAAGAGCTCAGTTGAGCAACAGGCCTTCATATTTGTGTCTCCCAGAAATGTCTTTCTTATACTAAAATGCACTTAATACCTAGTTAAATGAACCACTTTAGTTTTTCACCAGCGTGATAAGAAATCGAATGAACTTTTTGATAGGTTGCTAGATGTTTACTGACAGCTTATTTCATAGAATAGTCTCACTGACAGTTTGATACTACCTGACTTTTCAGTATCCCACCTGGTCTGGACTAAAATACATCAACAATTACAGCAGAGATTACCATGAAACTTTGCAAAGGGTATGTAAAAGTTCTGCAAAGTTAAAAACTCTAGTCTTTTAGTAAAGGGTGTTCCTCTCCCTCACAGAAAATACTGAAGCTCCTGAAACACCTCATCGGTACACCAGTCCCATGACATCACAATGACCTACCTTTGCATGATGTACAATTAAAGCCGGTCGGGCATATCCCCTAACAAAGCCATAAGCGAGATGAGATGCTGATAGTTGCTCAACATTGACTGACTCAATGAACAGTAAGAGGTAAATTATATATTTTCTGAAAATAAAAGCATGTAAACCTTTTTAGTAATAACCCTAGTTAAAACGATGAACCTGAATATGAGCAGAACATGTCTCTCTTTAGCCCTGTCATTGTGAACAAGGGGTTAGGAGAATGTAACCCTGCTGACATTAGCACAAATGGGAAAAGAGTGTCTAAAAACAGCCATCCTCAATAACACTATCCTGCACACTTGCACACTGCAGATACCACAGATGCATGATTATTATCCTACTTTCTGGTCTGCTTGGAGTTTGAATATGCTGCTGGACTCTTGTTATAATACAATAATCTTCTGCCTGGTGACTCCACCTCATGTTAGTATTTACACATGAAGAATGAGAAGCATAGGTCTGTGGGTGATCGCAGGAACAGCCTCTGATGTCTTGTGTCTGTATCATCTCCTTCCAAAGTTTCTTAACTGGCACTAAGCTCTTCAGGACTTTCATTGCACATCAAACATCATTCCCTACTTAGCACCAGCCGACGACCAGAATCAGTCGAGCAGCCCCCGAGTGCACGAGTCACTCATCTCAATGGAAACTCTGCCACTCACTGTTTCATTCCCTACATTTAGTATGGCATTCTTCCTCCACCGATTTTGCCAAAAGCAGATAAAGAGATAATGATGGTCTTTCCTTGTGTCACCAGCTCATTTCACCCGTGGAGCAATTGATAGATGGGCTTGTAATTTCCCCTCTTAGCATGAGGAAGGGAGAGAGAAACAGAGGGGAGATTTTTGTCATTTGCTGCGACTCCTCCGGAGGCTCAGACGGCGCCGATGTGTCTCTAACTGATTTCCATGGCATCCTGAGACGAGCTGAGAAAGAGGAGCGGGAGAGGTGTGCTGTGTTGCACATGTGCAGGTTCCATCCAAGAGTGCGATGATTGGAGACCGTACGTTATAATCCTCTGTTCTCTTTCACTTCTAATCAATCATTCCAAACAAAGTCAATGTTAAGTAAAAAATGGGAGCCTTCATTACGTGTCGTCACATCAGCTTTGGGACAGGACTGTGAAAACTGAGCTTCAGTGGAAACTGAAATTAAAAGTGACATTATAACCTTGTAATTTGCCTGTCTTCAGTTTTTAAAACCGGTCGAGGACGACTGATTGCACTTAGCAGTTTAATCATCCTGCTATTATCACATGAGTACACCAGCGACTGAGTGACGGCAAGGTTTGTTTAAGGGCAATTCTTTATTTTCAAATGTTGCATTGAAGTCTCAGGATAAAACTGGGTTGTTTCTCAGCCTTATTTGACAGACATCTTCTCCAGCCAACTCTTTCCTTCCAGCCCGGAGGACTGAAAACCAAACCCCCGGGTTGATCCGGGTTATCTTTTCCTCTTTAATTCTTGCCGGTGTCATGCACCAAGCATTTGTCTTCATATGGTGAACCGGACGGCAACGGATTTAAGACGGCTACTCTCAATCTATCATAGTGCCAGAAGCTCTTTTTGAATATTACAGAGGCTATCTCCTTGATCAAATAGGCTCTGAAGCCTCGCCAATATGCCCAGGATGGATATAGATCACATACTGGAGTGAAGGGCAGTTACAGAAAAACAAAATGGTCATTTCTAAACTTGCAAAATGGTCACACCACACCTTTGCAAGAAGAAGAAGTGTCTCCTTCGTTATGCCTGTTTTAAATCATCTGGTTATTTCTTAGCTTCAATCCTTCCATAAACACATGAGAATGTTGTTGCCAATCAATGTGCGCAGATGGGCAAACCTTTCGGCTGCAGATGACGTATTAACAGCAGTCGCTGGAGTCTCTATGCAAATCAAACCGCTGAACTCTTCACCCTGCATTAAGCTCTGACCCAACATTTATCAAACATTCATAGCTGCGAAGCTATTTGCATCAGCACAAGACCAACAATCAATTCTAGGCTCCGAGAAAGGTTTACCAACTGAAGGGCTGTCAATAACTATTTAAGATTTACTGTAGATTTCCCATGCGTGAATCGACCCCCTGCATCCCAAGCTGCAGCTGGATACAGCGGTTGTGATAGCAGATGATGTGGTCCTCCCTTCTGATGGCTCGGGTCTGATTCAGACGTCTGTGGTCGCAGACTTATGTCAGTCTTACCCACAGACAGTATATTTTATTTAGTTTATATTTACCTCTTGCTCCACATCTCTCATGCATACAGATTGGTAACAACAGTCACTCTCCATTGGGAGTTTGTGAATTTATTTAACAGTTATTTAGATTTAATTGTGGCTAATTTTCTGCCTCTGAGTGAAAAAGCCAGAGATCTTTGTCCTCCATGTGTTTTCACAGCTTGTGCATCATGTTCATGATTATCAGTTGTAAATATTCCGTATGACTCACTTAGTCACTGGTTGTTCGAGTACCTCTCCACGGCTATTACAGATAAATGCAGCAATTGGACCAAACACACTTGAGATGCTAGCACACAAGCTAACGTAATGGGGTGAAAATAAAAACAACAAAAAACCCATGAATTCATCAAGACTTCTTTCTAACGGTTCAGGGGCTCGGATTTTGGGATCTATGCAGAAATAAAATATAATATTCACACTGTATTGATCAGTCTGGCATGTTGCACCCCCATGTTTCTACAGCAGCCCAGAACAGACAAGCCAAACACAGGCTCTATAGTAGTGTAATGCCCATCAATGGACTCAGAACCTAATAAATGATGCAGTGTGAACAGAATATATACTGGAAGCTACAGTGCTGCAGTTGACATGTGGAATTGAAGGGAATATAATGATTCAGGTCAATGATTCTAACTTGGGTTATTGCTTTAAAAGTTTTCATTCTATATTGTTCACAAAATGCATCACTGTCCTCATATGGTCCACTCCCACAGCTCTTCTTTTCAAAACGGTGTGGTTTTAGCTCATGTTTCTTTAAGGCCACCCCTTTCGATAAAGTCAGATACGCTCTGATTGGCCAGTTGAGACTGCTCTGTTGTGATTGGTCAACCGTTTCTAGCACGTTGTTTTCGACTTGCCTGGATTTGTTATGGGGCAAATGTGCAGCATTGTGACACAGCGTTTCAGGAGCGTCAGTGTTTCCTGTAGAGGAGAGGACGTCCCTTTACCAAGGGCGATTTTTGTTTCAGTTTTGCAGAACTTTTGCACACACAAAAAAAAGCTAAAAACATAAACTGTAAATACATAAAACATAATATGTCTCCTTTAAATGAGTTTCTAAATGATGCATCATTGTCATCAAAATGAAATCTCCTCTTTTCATTGCTCACAGTAAGAAGACACAATGCCCAGACTGAGTTCACAGACATGCGAGCAGCTCTGTGAGGCTGTTGTTTAAAACACCAGTGTCCTCAGGCTGAATGGTTGAAAGGTTTTATTGTGATCTCCATGAAATATCTGCTGCCAGTTCAATGCAACATTAAACATCAACTTGTCACAGTTCTATACAGAAAAATCTCAGAGTGTTTGTTTCCCTTCTTCCCTCAGAGGTCAAGTCTAAATCAACTTCAACAAGACTCATTCTTTTCAGGCCAACTTTTAATAAGCCGAGCGAGTCGGTCCGGCTGTCACGAGTAACTCTCCATGATGGGCCTTCAACCCGTGAGTATCATTATCCTGTTTGAAGTTCCCACCTTCCCTCTGGTGGAGGTGCTCCCATGGAAATGGAGCTGCTGTGTTTTTTTCTTGGGAGGGTGGGGGGGTCCGTGCACTTCACACCCGTACTGGTGAGAGGCACAGCGAGTCCCTGGAGACACGCGGTGTGCCCACAATGCAGATTCCGAGTGTTACATTGTTATGAGCTTTGCTTGTGTGGCTCCTTTAAGACCGACACAGAGCGAATGAGTTTATGTATGAACGTGTTAGAGAAAGGTGTCTGAGACTGGGGGGGGTGGGGTGGGGGGGGGGAAGAGCAGAGAGGGATTAGGATGAAAGAGACGGGTCCCAGCCATCACCTTTGCAGCACGGTGCATATTTCTAGTCTGTGCTCTCTATCAATTCTATGCCTTATCTGTCTCTGAGAAGCTCTATAAATATGCAGAACAGCCAGATGATATCATTCTTAGGAAACACGAGGCAAGAGGAAGCATTGAGTCGATCGGATATGAAGACAAATTCTGATGGCTCTCCTAATTGACCACAGGAGGACGGCTGGGACTCACCTCCAGCATTTGAGCTCCAGCCAGAGGGAGCGAACCAGGGCTCTTAGCCTAACAGTGTTAGTATTATAGCAGAGGACATGGACCAGCTTAATACCAGCATGACACACTCATCCATCCTATTAGGTTGCCTGCAGTGTCTGATAGGCAGGCCATGTTTCATACAAATGTTTTGCTCTCTTTTAATATTCAGCGTATAACACCCTCTGTAATGTCCCAGTGCTGTTTGAGACTCTGCAGAACTGCACTTTGATAAATACGCAGTATTCACTTCAAGAAGTTTCCAATTTCACAAGGAGGAATAGAACCATTACATGACTCTCATGTCCTTTCTCAGATGGAGTAACATTTCTTATAATGGTGCAACTCTACTTCTTCCTCTGTGGAAGGGCTCACCCTATCAGACTGTGACTAAAGATCTAGTACAAATGAACTCGCTGAATATAAATTGAAACGACTTTTGTATCGAGAAACATATATGTTTTATTCATGAGCTTTTCCAAAACAAGAGACACACCACCTTTTTTGTGTCCAGGAAGATCCTTTCCAAGTCTGTGTCCAGGGTTCCTTTGGTCGTTTATATATAAATGAATAAACACTGACGCTAATTTCAGCAGCGTCGCAGAGAATCCTCCTAAGGCGGACACCTCTCTTTCCATAGTCAGCGGAAAGCACATCAGAGTTGCTTCCTAGACTCAACTTCACAGCACACACGCTACAATAACTGCAGGAAATAAAGCCTGTGTGTTCGGATCAAGTGTGAAAAATGAATCTCCTCACGCTCTCTGAATGTCCTCTCATATTCTGCTTTGTTGACACCCTCTGAGGACGGCCTCTGCACGCCGCTCATCGATTGCTGTGGGGATTAATATGGAACCAAAAATGGTGATTGCAGCAGGGAATTAATACAGAGGCTCCTCCATAAGCTTCCTATTACAAAGTGCAGGTATAATAATCCTGTGCCATGAAGCACAGTGATCTCTGCTTTGAATTGGACTGTGTGAGTGATCGTGGTGCTCATGTAATTATGGATTACACTCAAGGGGGTTGTGTAACATTTCTGCAGTCCCTATATAAAGATATATATATATATATATATATATATATACATATGTATATATATATGTATATATACATATTTATATATAAAGAGTGTAACTTTTAAATTATTTATTCTGTGAAAAATACTTATCGCTCGTAATGAGAACTTTGCAAACTAATTGATGACTTCTACGAAAATGTTGTTGTTGTAAGAACGTACGTGCACTCATTTGAATCTTAATTATTTTCAGCTCAATTCTTCAGTCACCCCATTCTTAATGAAACAGCATAATGCAGGAATTCCCAGTTATTAAAGCATTCATATGAGGATCAGAAGTCCCGTCTCCGTTGGTTAAAGAACACAGAGGGCGCGACGTAACCCAGAAATCTGCTCTGTCTTTTGCTGCCTTCTAGGGAAAAGTGCTGCGCTTTTGTTTTTCGCATTGTACCCATACCTCACACAGAGGATATGCATAATAGCGACTGCAACAAAGAAAGTGTCTATTAAAAATTGAATTCATGAAGCTTTGATTCCCAGTTTCCCTCAAATGCAAATCTAATGTCTTTACCACAGTGCAGATATAACAGATGGAAGCTTCTGAAGCGCAGCTGCTGTAAATGAAACATAGGCGGCGTCTCACTACCTACGGGGTCAATAACAACCATGGCAGTGAGGAAATGTCCTTGTGAAGGAAAACAGTTCAACAAAGGCAGGACATCTCTTCTCCCTGAGCTTCTTATCTGAAAGTCAATCTCATTCGTTCTCTGTTGATTTGCAAATGGAGGTCTTTGACTTCATTCAGCTTCACGTCTGGATTTGCTCTAAATGCTAAATGTTGCGGTCAAGGTCCTCACCAAAGGGAGAGGCAGCTCTGTGAATTCAGCTCCACTCGCCTTCGCAGATAGAAAAAAAGAAGTCTGTTGCTGTCAGTTTCGTGGGTTTTAGGGTAAACAATGACTGCTCCCAACATATTAACCTGCTGCAGTGAACATTGAGATTGCGTCTCACTTGAATTATTGCCAGCAATATTTCCTGTCATTTTACATTCCCTCGGTTAAAGCGACCTGAACCACCTTTTAGAAGTTGCCTCATATTTTTGCATTAGATGTGCACGTTAGCTTGCTATGACAGGTCATTTATTTTAAAACATGATTCGGCTCACTGTCACCCTCTGAATCAAAGCACAAGCACATTTTATATTCGCCCTTTTATAGATATCCTTATCATTACACCTTGTTTTATCCATCTTTGACAAATATAAACAGATCTCATAATTAAAGATGCATTGAGGAGAGGGCTCTATCTCGTCATCGTTTTCCGATTGCTAATCATCCTCCTCTTCTGTCAGGAGAAAAAATCTATAATACATCAGAGCGGCAGAAGCTGTGATCGAGACAGAATACGATTAGATGAAAAAATAATACTGACCAGAATTCTTCACACTGAATTAAGTGTTGGATGAGTTAGAAATACATAGATTTTCTCTTATCAACTTTATTTCATTGACAAAAGAAAACTACCTGTACAACTAATATCGCTATTATTACTCTGTGCGTTTGTGTGTGTGTGTGTCTGTGCGTGTGTGTATGTTTGTATGTGTACAGGAGCCTTCTCCGAGTGTGAACATCATGATTTACTTGACTAACTACCCAACCCACCACCAGCTAAATAATTTATAATAATAATAAATGTCCATACTTTTTCATCTGTTGTTTACTACACCCAGGACGTGGGTAATTTGTCTAATACTAATCATTAAATTGTTAGTCATATCATTAGTATTAAATTCCCTAGCTGTCTTCCAGTATGACTGAAAAATATGTGATCAGTCTGTTTACTGGGGCGGCACAGCGGTGGAGTGGTTAGCGCTGTCACCTCACAGTGAGACGGTTTGAATCTGTGTATGCTCTCCCACTGTGTCTGTGTGAGATTTCTCTAACTTCCTCCCACAGTCCGAAGACATGGAGATTGCAGTGAGGTTAATTGGAGACTGTAAATTGTGAGTTTATATAATAACTCTACAAATGTTGTATTCAAATGTCTGGTGGACTCATAGTCACCTCAGATATCATCCTGCTTGTTTAAGATTAGTTTGTGTTCTTGGGTTGTCTACGGACACAAATGGACATTAAACCCATCTGTGACCTGTGTACTGCTACAAGACTACACGTTATTACCTAAAGAACTTTTATGAAACCCCATTTGGAAACTGCCACAAGTACAGACTGACCTCTTACTTGGTGAAAACAGAATGTTATATAGGGCACAAATAAGTTAATATATAGTAACAGTTAAAACAGTGTATATTCCATTGAAGAACTTTGCGTCAAGCCTTGTTTTCTATCATTACTGGTAGGGACATTACTGCAACCCTTAAAAGGGTAAGTGGTACCACTCGTAAGGATAATGGATGGATGCGGTCTCTTCATTGTCTGGCAGCATCACACTGCAACACAGTGCAATGCGAGGAATAACATGAATTACATTTGTGCTGTGCAGTGTTCTTCCAAGCTGAGTTGATTGAAAGATGCTTATTTTCTGACAATAATCGTGAGCATTGGACACCGAGCAGAGGAAGCAACGCATTTAGAAAATAAGATAACAATTGCTCACAGCTCAGATAGAGGCAAAAATCAAACATGTAACAAAAAGATTGGTATAATAAGACAGGGCAGCAAGGGAGAGAGAAATCATTCTCTGTCTTATTATAGATCCATGTTGACCTTTATGGCCAATTTACATAGAAGGCTGTCTCCTCTCTACAGGCTCCACAATTCCTATACAGATGTTCTTTATTCCTAAATCATATGACTGCTGTACACACTCATTTAAGTGTTGGCATGTTTCCATCATAACTGATATGCAAATATGCTTAAAGGGTAACAGAGCCCCCTTTGCTCAATAGCTTTGGCTGCAAACTAATAACCAGTGCAGATGTGCAGAATTATAACCGACATTTCGTTTTGACAGGTCACACACAGCCATCAAGCAAATCCTGCAGAGATCGGCGAGGGAAATTGTCACTGCAGCTAATTGGGAAAGTTTGGATGGAGCCAGAGTTTTAAAGGGCTGAACTTTGCATGATTATTAACGTAGGAATCACAGGGAACAGAGCTCATAACAGATGTGCTTGTCCTGACACAAGAAAGCATCTGTACAAACACGTTCCGCCATCAGCTCTGATTCGGGGTTAGGTGATTTTAGGTTAGTTATTCTGTCACTCTGAGTGGAAAAATATGCAAGACTTACATATGCAAGGACACATTCGGCAGATAAATATGACAGGTACACTGAACTGTGCCTGGTGCTCTCACTGCCAGAGTTCTAGCGTATATATCACAGCCGATACTACAGGTAGAAACACACACCAGCAGCCTTCTCTGTTTAGTGAAGTGAAGAGCAGATGTTTAATCGAGGGATCTCTACTTTTATTAATCTGGTTCAGATGAGAAAATTGGCAACAGGTCTCAGACGTACTTAAAGACCAATGTAATAAATTTGAAGTTAAAGTTTTTATACCTTAAAATAATAGCATCAAAGTCATTTTGATGGTGCACACACGTATGGCAGGGGGAATGCCATAGTGACATTATGCTAATTAGTTTATATAAATGCTCATTTTACGAAGTTACGATCGCAGTTCCCATCAATGCACAGGAGTGTATTCAACACACAACCATAAGTTAGCCTTTCTTACATTTTATTATATTGCAGGTTAAAACAGTTTATTAGTTCATTCCTTTGTTTTAATCCAACATGGAGGAGAGTGTTTGAAAGGGCACTACATAGCACCACCTGGTTTTTGTTTTATTGGTGATGTCATTGATCTCATCCCTGGGGCAAACCAAGTGAAGGGGTTTTCTTTTTCCATGAGAAAGTTTGCTTTGCTGATTTTCAAGCGGTGTTAGTGATGTTTACGTTTAATTCCTTTAATGGACACATTTAGTGACGTTTTTATTGTGGTAAAATAAGGTTAGAGGATTGTCTGTGAAGTAAGAATTCTCTGTCTAATGACCTGCTCATTATGGTTCAGGCAGAAGGTGGGAATTGAACATCCCATATAAGCAGTGTGTTGGGCCTGGGGGCAATGAGAGAAGATGCGGTGTTGCCATCAGTATTACTGTTCATTGTCTTTCTCAGTTTAGTTGTTTTTCTCTGTGTGTTTTAAGGGTTTTAAGTGGCATGGTGTTTTAAGTTGCATGGAGTTTGGTACTCTATGGGTTCCAATAGAGTATCTATAAAGCTGAGTGTTCATATGCAACACAGCTTCAGTGGAGAAATTCACTCATCACACTGCAGGAAGTGTTGAAACTCCAAAAGGGAAAAAACACATCAGAGGAAAAACATTCTTTCACAGCGTTGTTCTTTTTCATGATGCAGTAATTGTGAACAGCAGTGAGTATACACTACTTAGATTAAAGTCAAGGAGGGTAAGAACAATATAGTCTTCAAAAGAGGGGGTTGTGTAGTAGTAGTAGTAGTCTAGTGAAGTAACTCTTTTATTTTCTTCTTCTTCTTTTGACCATTGGATGAAATGGGTTTGTTGTCTGTAACCACACAGCCGAGCAGTTGTATCCATTTTATCTGCAGCCCCGTCTTGAGTTGGCTCATTAACAATAGAGTCACAGTAGAAAACCTTATCTCTGCTCTCTTTGTTGGTTTGTTTGTTTACTTGTATTCATTGATTTAATATTGAGAGTCGACAGCAGAGAGCCTGTGTTCATGTTGGCGGCCCGGATTATTCTCCCGATCTGAATCCTCTATCATATTCATTTGTAACATTAGGGGCATTGTTCTGAAAAAACCCAAACGCCTTAGACGACCAGGGAACGAAGGACTCTTCACTCTTCTTCGCAGATGAATGGCAATTTTAATCTTGTATGTGTCTATTAATGAATCCCATGCGAGTTTTATGAAATCTGCATGATTAATTCATGGCATAGAAAGGCCTGATGCTGAACAATCATATCTCTCAGGATAAAATCTACATCCTCAAAATATGGAAGCAATTTATTTACTGAATACTCATAGGAGATGCTGGTATAAGCGACTGGACCAATATAAGATAGATATTCAAATTTAATGGCGGAGGTTTTCTACCTTCATGTCTTTCCAGTAAAAGAAAAATTGGGGTATTTTATATTTAGCAGGACTTCTTGTCAGGTCCTGGCTTTTAAACGATAAGAATTAAAGCCATTTCTCTTGCTTTGTTTGAAGGTAACTGACGTCCTTACGATCTTCTACACACACACAGATTAAATATGTATACTGAAATATGTCAGTAAATCTCTGTCTGTCTGTCTGTATATGTCTCACATATCTCACGGCACAATTACTGTAGGTAACTTTTACAGTTTCAGAAAGAAAACTGCAACCGCAGGTCAAGCATTCAAGCAGGTTTAGAACAGGTACTACAATATTTTTAGTAAACGGACTTGGGTACAGTTCTGTAATGCTCACAAGTCCTTTAAAGCAAACAGTAAAAAGATAATTGCTTCCCCCTTTGATACGAGACATAGTGTTTTGTGATCTGACACCCTTATCTGGAGCCAATCCCTGCTGACATCAGGCGAACAGCCGGGGTACAACCTGGACGGGTCGGCAGCGTAGCAGGGTCAACGTACAGAGACAAACAACCACTCACATTTGGATTCACACCTACATTCAATTTAGAGCCTCCAGTTGACCTCAGCTCAATCTGCATGTCTTTGGACTGTGGGAGGAAGCCGAAGTATCTCGAGAAACCCCCTCCCACACACACACAAAAAGAGAAACATGCAAGCCTCACACAGAAAGAGCCCTGGGAAAAAATCATGATACAAACCAAGGACATTTTTGCTTGAGGCAAACCACTGCATTACCGTGCCACATTGAAATTAACCACTGCTGAAAAATAAGTTCATGTTTGGATGTGCTCTCACAGATTGAGTTAAGTTCAGGCACAAGCATAACCGGGAATATAATGGAGAGAATTCATGTGTTTTCCTGACCTATTTATTGGTCCCATCACAATTATTATAGCAGCCAGAAGATTTTGTCACCTGGATATAAAAATTTGCCGTCTTGGAGATGCCTTCAAATAACTGTTACGTATTTCCCATGTTCAACTATTCCAGGCAAGCATACAGGGCCTGAACCTTCACAGGTCACATTCTCCACATGCTCTTCAGGTAATTCTTTCATTCCAATTTAACCTGAGTAAAAACCTGATCTGGATTTAGTCTAACATGTCGTGTTCAGTGCATTGAGACATGAATTGTGAACTGTGTGATGAGTCGGGGAAAAATCATTTAAGAATCCAAATTACGATGTTGTCATGCCAATAGACCACATGGTCACTGAGGGTTTATTATTGTTAGTAAGTAAATAGCATCCCAGACTTCCAGTGCATATGATCAATGTGATTGTTGAGATGCAAATGAATTTGCAAACAGTGTTGGGGAACGTGAAGGGAGCTGATTCATGGTCACTAGAGGACAGATATGCAGAATGGACATGGGAAACAACGGAGAGTAAATGGGTAAATGTCAGGTTAGTAATTTTACTTTCAATTTTTTAATGGCTTCCTCTTTCTCGGTACAAATGAGAAGTGAAAAGATGCCAGGCCTTTATTGACCAGTTGACATTTAAACCATTAGAGGATTCCCCGCATTATCCAATCATCCCTTCCACAAACAAAAGCAGCTGTACAATTCTCCAAAACAGAGCACTCCCCCCCCCTCCTGCTGCACTGTCAGCCTTACCAAATACAAAGAGCTGCTGCCGGTGACATGCACGCTCCCAAGGGCAAGGACAAACATTTGAATAAGGCCGATTCGGCCTAAAGGGTTTAAGGGGCGTGCAACCCTGGGACATGCATCCCAATTCAAGAGGCTCACTGACAATGAAATATGTTTGCAATGACTGATTTTAGAAAAGAAAGATGGGATGTTGATCAAAGTTCAAGATCATTATGATTTTGCTGAAGTCCAAAAAAGTAACTTGGCCAGTTCAGACTGAGGAGAACAAACACAGGAGCCAAGTTTCCGTTGTGTTAATGTTGTAAGACGAGTCTGCAGGATGTTTTCCAATGTTGGATATATGTAAAAATATGTTGAAGTTCTCTGCATCTAGTGAGGCACAAACAAGTCTCATGCTTGTTTACTCTCCTCCCTGATTAAAATCCTAAAGGGAGATCGTTTAATCTTCATCCGAATCCCTACATCCTGACACCAGACAACTGTCATGGAAATGACGGGAGGCAGATGCATTTTTCACTGTCAGATTGACTTTTTAATACGACGTCTGAGTGCATGTGACAGCTAATCATGTATTCCAAATCGACTTCACAGCTGTAAAGCCTTTCAGACTGCATTGTTTGAATTTCCCCTCCGGGTAAAAAAACAAAAACATTTCTGCTGCTTTAAATATCACGAAAAATGCAAATAAGGACTTTTGTCCCTCCAAACCCTAGCTGGGGCTTTTAAGGTCATACAGAGTATTGATCTTGAAGCTGAAGCCGTCCTAAATTGGACCTCCTGAAATGATCCCAGCCAACAGCAAGTGCAGCAACCACTTTGCGGTTTGTTATATTATAAAAAAAAAAAAGCATTCACTCTGAAAAATACAGGCACCATCAGATGCATCTGAATCGCAGAGGAAAGTGCTGCGCGCGGCCAATTGAATGAATCCATAAATAAATGAAAATATGGTTTGTATAATAATCATATGAAATGTACATAGTGCAGAATTGAAGTTATCCCCATGAATAACAACAACAAAGACTCAAAGTGCAGAAACAAATATAGCCGATCACAAGCACCCCCCACCATAGCCACCGTGTCAAAGGCAGATCCACTGCCTTTAATAAATTTGCAAGTGTATTCTAGAAAACATACGTTGTCTCTAAAGAGAATGCAGCCAGAAATTGTATTTCCATTAAATGTACATCATGTGTATTTGCTGTTACATTGGATAAGTGTATTTTTTAGGGAAAATAGGGAAATCTTGACACATGCAGCCCCAACACTACAAATGGTCATTAACTTGTAGCACAAATACTGTAATACTTAATTCTTAATACCAACACCAGGCTTCAGGGTTTTACATTTTCAGAGAACTTAAGAACCAATTTATATGGGGGGCTTCTTGCCACATAAACTCCGGCTGTCACATATTTATAAATACGCAGACGCTCCTTTTATTAGGAGCCATTTCCTTGTCTCTTCCCTCTATCTACCTCACAGAAAACTCCACCACGTAAGACTTTAACTGAACGGAGTGCTTACACATTAGGCAAAACTGCTGTGATAATAGCTGCATTAGGTGACGCGTGTAATGATGTGAAATAACTGCTGTCAGTGAAGAAGTGGCTTGTTAATTTTCTGTTTCTTGATAACGTGCAAGGCAGAGAAAATACCTTTTTGTTGCTGCCATCACTTCTTACTAAGTGACATATTCCCTTTGAAGTGAGTGCTAAGTGATATAATGGCGTCTTGTTCTGGATGTAGAAAAAACCCTCTCTCACCTGGAATGACAAACTGCACAGTGGGAAAGGGGCTTACTCATATTTGCTTTCATCCTTTTAATGTTGTGAATACATATTTGATGTCTTCAGTTAGACAAATATCGTCCATGTCTGCATCCACTTGTAGATCATTACAGGGGGATTATTGTCTGTTGTCTGTGAAGTTTGTCTTGTAACATAAAACATTCACACTGACAGTGCACACAGCAAAGTTTGTAACAAACCCACATCGGCATCTTGCACTAGTTTGTGCCTACAGGCTATTTCTTGACAACCTGAAGATGTTAGCACATCAGCCTTAGCTGCAACTGTCGGTGAAAAAGCTAATTATCCCAAAAAAGACAAGCCATCTTTTTTTTTTAATAAGGTGGTAAAAATATTAGAATAAAGTTGTACTTTTACAAGAGCATGGCCATAAAATAAGCATTCTACTTTCTTTCTTTTTAAATTTTGAGACTCATTTTGCACTGGGATATCAGAAGATCAGTCTGTCGCCTGCGTTACAATGAGGAATGTGGGGCATCTTGTTAAGTTAAAGGTTGTTCAGAATCAGAACTCTGAAAAAATGTGCAAGAAACTTGGTATTCTGAGGAAAGAATCACACAGACCTTGAGGAAATTGCCCTTTTTGTGGAGGAGGAAATGTTTTTAAACTGTACATATTGGTCAGATCTGTGAGATGATCAAAGAGGGTTTGAAGTTTCTCAAGAAACAAGGACATTTTTTCATCAAGATTTTGGATCCAGAGGGATTGGAACACATCCTTCTAATATTGTGACTTTCTTCACAATTCTGACTTTATTCTTGAGTTACCAGGTTTTTTGCCCTTATATTAATATAAATATTTTTGCTAAATCATTAGAATATAATTCTAACGACTAAATGTTAAACGGAATTGACCAACACTGATAACAGTTAACTAATAACACAACCAACATTAGATTGATTTAGAATCTTATATTTGACCACCTGATAGGATACTATGCTGCACTATTCATATTGTCTTTGTCAGGTCCTGTTCGGGGCCACCTGAACCTGGAGCCACACCTGCCCTACAGGGGGGATCCTCTTATGAGAGAGAGAGGGGGCTGCACTCACAAGTGGTGGATTAAATTTGGAATCATTCTGGCAGTCCAAAATTTGATGTCTTTGCTCCCAGGCCAAAAGCCGACTGTCCTCTTTTCCACAACCAACCACTATGCCTCTGGGAATGGATGCACCAACGCAGCCATGGCAGAACAAGCTGTTGGGTGTATTTCTCCCAGTGGAGAGTAACTTCTTGTTATGGAGAGGTTATGCCGACAGGGACTGTTCCTGAACCTGGTGGCTCCCTGGTGGCAGTAAAGCCACGGGGCTGCTGGCTCTCATTGGATTGTTGAGACTTTCTCTGTAGCTCACAGCAGCATATACGCCGGTCCCTGCCTCAAGGTGTGAGAGCACACTGGACCAGAGGCATGGTGACTGCATGAGCATTGTTTGAAGGGGTGCCTGTAAGTGATATATGTGCTTGAGCAGTACCACACTGATTAGCCTGGTTTGGAAGGTGGATGTAAATCAAATATTCATTTGTTGGGCAGGAAGTATGTAGCACTATTATCAGAGCTTTTCTTTGAACTTTTCTTATTCTTTTTGCTGAAAACACTTGCAGTTGGCTGCAGCTGTAAATTTGGCTAATGTGACCAGTGGGATCGAATCCATATATTAAAGCTGCAGCTCGTAAAACCAAAACAATTAGTTAAAAGAGGTTGTAATTGAAGCGACGTAGCACCATGGGAAACTTTAGATCCTGGTGATAAATATTGTGGAACATGAAAGTAATCAAGTTCCCAATCCTATTGCTGCTATGTCAGCTTCACCTCAAGACCAACCAAGCCCTCATGCAGCAGCTTATATTTTTCTATGCCCGCCTACCTCACCGTGCCTCCTGCTTTTAAATGAGATATGCCATACTCAGGAAAGTGAAACAGGAAATCAGAATCTCATTCCTCAATTTGACAAACGTAGGGACCGAGAGGAGCTGCAGTCAAAGATGAGAAATGCAAAAACTATTCCTTCAGCCATTTAAAGTGCACTCCAACTTCGGCAGAGTTTCTGCAGAGTGATGGCAGCTAATGATCCGCAGGCAGCGCTGAGATAAAATTGGGCCACTGTCTGTTGACATGTTCTGGCACCTCCATTATGAAGCAGATGATTGGACTTTGTTAGGGGATTATACCGTATGTACCCTGCAGCACCGAACGCTGTGCAGTGAAGATATCAATGAAGTGCAGCAGGCTTCAAGTTGGACTTCACATGCCGAAATGTCTCTCTAATGCTCTTTAGAACCTGCCGAGTGTGATTTCCCTTCCAACCGTCGCAGATCAACCATCCTCTGCCTCTTAGATAAAATCTCATGGTGATAAGAAATGGATTTGTTTCATTCGATCAAAGAGCTGGGTTGAATCTGGGCTCTGACATCTTCTGACCTAGCACTGCAATAGAGAAATAACTAGTCAGCAGAGAGTGTGTCAGGGTCTCGCTGGGTGTCGACAGTTTCATTTTGCGGCGGCAGATATTTATGATAATCCATCCCTCCAAAGTTGTTCTTCATCAATAACTCCAAAGGCAAGTATGGCTTATTCTGGGTTTGAAGCTTCTTCAGGAACATTGGCTGTATGTCACATTTTATGTATTACCCTCTGATGCAACGTTGTCACCCTTTGAAACATTGTTCCTCCTTGCCTTTGTGATGTGACCTCCAAGTTCTCCATGATTCACTGAGATGTCTTCCGTCTGCCTCAGTGGCTGACTGCACTGTTGACGATAACAATGGAACACGGCCTCTTCAAGAAAATGTTATATAACCCAAAAAGACCTTGTTTAGCTTTCAAGGTCTGTCCATATTGTCTGATTATAAATAATACATTGAATGAAATGACGTGCATTCTGTGACTAAATCACCAGTGAGCAATTTGAACTGTATCTTTCCATTCACAAGCCAAGCAGTAAAAACACATAGCATAACCTATGAGCACTCAGCTTAAATAGGACTGCTTGTATGCTTAGGTCAATATCCTGCAATAAAAGGAGCCTTCAAGGATGAAATACAATCAAATCTGTAAAATCTATTTAGGAAATTTCTACAATTAGCAGTTTATATTATATTAATTAGATTGGGGATTCTCTAAGTCGTTATTTATTTTTTATTTTTTTTAAATCTTCCTTTCTATTCATTTACTCAACATAAATAGATGAGATGTCAATTGCTGTGCAGCCCGACCTTTCATGCCTCCACATAGAAGCATTAGTCAACATGGTCATCCTTCCACTCTTGTGTTCTTTACCTCCTGAACAGCACCTCCACCAAGTTGCTAGCTGCTCCTATAAGCTCAAGTGCTGCTGTGATAATAGCTGCATTAGGCGACACTGTGTAGTTTGGCTACTGCCAGTTAGCCTAACTGTTCTAGACCAGGGGTGAGCAAACTTTTTGACTCGCGGGCCACAATGGGTTCTAAAATTTTACAGAGGGGCCAGGCCAGGACCAGATGGATGGAGTGTTTTTGTGAACTAATATAAATGACATGGAAAAATCATTACATGAAGGATTTGGCCTTTAACAAGAAGCAAAGCATTTATTTGCAAGGCAATTTAACCCGCCTTCGGAGAAAGGCTTGCTAGCCTTTGCTATTTCGAATGCCACCCAAAAACTTGCCTTGGTAGTTGACTCTTGAATCCCAGTTTGTCGGTGAAAAAAATGTTGAGTGCCCTTTCGAGTCCTATACACCACACTCCCGGTCAAATTTAATTTAGCTGACACTTTTATCCAAAGCGACTTACAATAAGTTCATTCAACACCGAGGATACAAACCCAGAACAACAAGAAGCAAGATCAACATTCAGATTTTTTTAAAATATTTGAACAAGTTCGGCGGGCCGGATTAAAAAGCCCAACGGGCCGTACTTTGCCCAAACGGATGCTTCAACGCAGCCGTGGTAGATATTGTGTGCATTTCCTTTAGTGGTGTTGATACTGCCTGATCTGGAATAGGAGTGCCAGCTAGGCCTGTCCCTGATCCAGCTTTCTCTGTGGCTTGCAGCGGCAGAGCCTGCCACTGCCTGAAGGTGGACAGTGCATTTGAACATGAGCATGGCGGCTTCATGGCCATTTGCACTGTTGTGCCACTTTGATGTGACACCACCTTTAGTGGCTCATGCTGTTCTTTTTGCTGGGTCTCTGAAGCACTCAAGTGGTGGAGATTTTACCCCAGTTCTGTAGCTGCTCTGCAGGGCGTGAAGACACCTCCCATACTTTTGAGCTACTCGACTGCAAGTGCACAAAATGATACTGTAACTTCTGTTTTCTGTAAGAGAAGGACGAGGTACAACACCTGAAGTCCCCGCTGCACCGCTCAGCCCACATGATCATTCTCAAACAGAAAGATGCCCATGTTGGAGGATGTATATATGTGCATCAGTCATCGGCCAAGAGGTGTGAATACAGGTGTCTGGAGTGAAACCCTGCAGGGACATGCTATCCCATACTTCATGTGGAGCATCTTGCTCCTTTGGGTCATTCAGGTGGTTTTTAAGCGTTACACTCAAACAAATAGCACGATAGCATAGGGAGAGGTGGTGGTCTAGTGGCAGAAACTTGGACTATGGGCAGAGAAGGTCTCTGGTTCGTCTCTGGTTCGATTCCACGGAGAGACAACAAAAGACTAACCTGGATTGATCTGTCCAAAAATCCAAGAGTCTCCCTACCCTGTCTAGTGCCCCTGAGCAAGGCACTCCCCCAACATCTGCTCCCCGAGCGCCGTACGCTCACTGCTCTGTGTGTCCTGCACACAGATGGGTTAAATGCAGAGGTTAAATTTGGTATAAATAAACATATCTCTTTATCTTTTATAAAGTTTCAAACATTCTCCAGCAGCTTGCAACACATCATGCCATTTTGTCACACATGCAGGTATTTTTACCTTTTTGCGGTGCACATGTGGGCTGGTGAGGATGGCGTTCAGGTCACAGCTGCACTTAAGCTCTGAAGCATTAGCAACACCAGTCAGTTGTTTGCAGCAGAGTGTGAGACGTGCAGGTGTTGACATGTGCCTCGCTCTCTTCACGGTGCTCCCAGTTATATTCGCCACTGTAAGATGAACACACTGAGATTCTCCTTTTGTCAAAATAAGAGTTTGGAGTTGCAGCTGTCTTGTCTGCAAGGTGCCATTTTATATCATCACTGCAGGTGAAGGATGAGACACTATAAAGGGTAGGGAGCTAAAAAAAAAAAATTCTTTATATATTCTGTTTTTTTTTATTAGTCGAATTGATGTAATCATTTTACATTAAACTATATTTATGTACGTGCTGTCACAACGAGCCAAGAGCTTGTCTGTGCCAACTGCTTATTATAAACCAGGGTAATGTTTTATTTTCATCTCACTGCTCTAGAATGGGAGATGGGTGAACTAAACACAGGAGCTTTGGGCGACAATGGCTCAGGAGTCCGAGCAGCTCATCTGGCCAGAAGGTCGCCTGTTCCACTGAACTGTATGATACAAATAGTGCTGCAGATAGATGAACAGTACTAATGTTTGTGTGTGTGTTTGTGTGAATGGCAAAACTGTAACATAAAGTGCTATGTAAATAGAGACCATTATTTATTTTATCCATGGACACAACCTGCCTGTTTATTATTGTACCCGATGACAAAGGTCGCCGAACCTCTTGAAAGTACCTGTTTTTAACCACAAACACAATGTTTTTCTAAAAGTAGTTTTTCTTGCCTAAACACTCTCATGCTGTGACAATCCCTGTGTTTATTATTGTGTCCATAATGGCATAATGGCCGCGGTAGAGGCAGTATTTCAGGAGACACATTTATGGGTTGTGTCAGAGGGTGAAGACATACAGGCAATATGGTCATTTGGAGGACTTGGACAGAGAGTTATCTGAAGATGGAATTTTTCCATTTGATAAAAAGCACAAAGACTGAAAATTGTGGGAAATGACTCACTTGGTTCAAAAACAGAGTCCAACTTTAAGTATCTAAAAAGAACACTTATGTCCTAGAATTTCAATAACTGCCTGGCAACTGTTACCAGCTTGACAGGAAGAGTCCAGAAATAGATGTTTTAATTCTTATTACAAAGTGAACAGCCAGAACATGAGAGCTTTAATAGCTTCTTTTCCATCTCTCGGCAAGAACATGACATGTATGCATTTCTCAAAATGCTGAGCTAGTTTTATATTGCATATCCCTACTGCATTAATTACTTTAGACCTATAATCAATATATTTTTGGATATCAGTCAAACTGCACAGGAATGTTCAACCTTTATTAATCCTTCATTAATACATACATATATGTAGTGAAATGTTATTAGATTTTCTGCATTAAAACAATTACAAAGCTATTTGATGATATTGGAGTTGAATGTGATGACTCATCAAACCTGTTGACTTTGACCTATACCACAGTTTTTCATTGACGGCTTTTAAATAGATTTCAGGAAAGAAGAAGGAAGGAAAACACTGATCCCCTCCGATTGGTATTGGTCAAAGATACCATGTGGCAAAGACACATACTAATTCGTGAAATTGCCCCATTTACACATTTCGTCACTTTTCCAATCCCCAAACAAAGAGCAGCAAATCGACCAATCTGTCTGACAGGCAAGTTTCCTGTAGCTGTAATCATGGGTTAACGTGAGCCAGAGTAAGTAATGGGATGTGGCGACGGTGCAGGGAGTGTGTGCTGGAGTGTATGTGGATATAATGGACTGTTACAGCCTCGCCCCAGGCTTCACCCCTCCTCCAGAGGATTTGCTGCAGCTCCTGCACTTACTCACTGCCACCTCACAAGCTGGTGCCTCAGTCCATCAGGCCGCGTGTTGAGCAAGTGCGTGAGTCCTGGTTTCTACAGGTGCCAGCTCGGTGGGTGCAGTAATGAATCTGCCTTAGAAAAAGTTTCTAAATGGGTGAGTGTGAATCCACCTCTATTGTCTGCTCACTGAGGAGCTCCCCTGGCAGCAGCAGCGTCAACAAGGTGTTTCAACACAGGCATTATGTTGAACACCTTCCTTCTTCCTAAATATTTTTTCTGCTGTACAACACAATGTGAATAACAATCCTAAAAGCTGAAGACGTAGAAGTGAGCCACTATAGCCCGGCCCTGCAGTTTGCCTCATGATACATCACGAGCCGAACTTCCTCGCTGCAGTAGAAGGTTCCCAGTGTCCCCAGCAGAGTCCCAAAGCTGGCAAGGATGAGAATTATTTATCCAGGACTGTCAGGGAACATTTAAACTATTCAGGCAGCTGCAGCCTCACCACAGAGAGGCTACAACTTAATTTCTATCATATGCAGGAGCTCTGCAGGAGCTCTGGAGGGAGTGGGTACAGAAATTAAAACTTTGCAGTGTTCACTTCTGCAGAAAAATATAGGTTGCTTTGCATGAGATTATAAATACTGCTGAAGCTGAAATTGGTTGTTTGCTTACTCATTTTCTTTATATTGTTGGATTGTGTGAGATGTCACAGTCGACACAGAAGGGGCTGTGGTCCAAGGAAATCCTCCTAATGTCTTTATAACATTTCACATCTATTTTAACACAGCTAGGATGAACTACTGCAAAAGTTTTTGCTGCAAGATAAAAAGTAAGCTCATTTGCAACCATATAAGCAGCAGAGGCAGAAATATGTTCCATAGTTCAGTTACTTCTTCCCTTGCACACTGAAAATGTGCAGGTAATGAGCTTTGAAGTAGGAAGTACATTTGTGCTCTACTCAGGTGTCCATGACCCATTGACACATACACTACATACACATTGGCTGTGTCCTCGATACTATATAAATGATATAGTCCATTACCCAGAGGTGTAAAAAGTACTGAAATATTGTACTCAAGTAAAGTACCTTTACTTTGATGAAATTTTACTTAAGTACAAGTAAAAGTACCCATCTGAAAATCTTCTCAAGTAAAAGTAAAAAGTAGCTAATTTAAAATGTACTTTAAGTAAAAGTTACTTAGTTACTTCCAACAAATTGATGGGGGCCGCTCCTATACAGTGCAAAAAAGGACAAGGGGTCATAAATCCAATTAATTAAAGGATAATCTTTACAAATAAAAGTGCAATCACATTAAACATGTCAAACATAAAAAATGTAACATGTCAACACAACATTTAATAACTGCCCCTCGGCATCATTGTAAATGAGGGTCTTATTCCTCAATGTGTTTTCCGAGGCTTAAATAAATAATCAATCAACTATTGGGAGGACATGTCAAGACATGAACAACATGACAGTTAAAATAAAAAGTTAAAATGCAGCTGTCCCACTGTATATTTAAACTTTTGGTTAAACTTTAGTCCACCTTTAGAGCACTAGTCCGCAAATTTCGTGTTGAGTTTGAGCAGCAGATGAATTTCAAGGTGAGTAGAGCTCATCCAGGCTTTCTGTGCAGTGAACAGCAGCACAGCTGAAGAGTTTCTTGCAGGCGGCCGAGGCAGGTAGGCCAGTGTTGAGTTTCAGGCAGTGTTGTTAAGGTGGTATAAAGTGAACTCAGGTAAAAGCTGAGTCTTAACAGGGAATTGACTATAGGGCTACAGACAAATAATGAATTTGAACTCTATGCCGCATCTACCACTGCAGTGAGAATTGCCTTGCGCCTTGAACTATGTTTTTTTTTTTACTCAGTAACGGATGTAATTTCCAATGTAGCGAAGTACATTACTTCAGTCAAAATCTACTTGAGTAAAAGTAAAATTACCCATTTAAAAAACTACTCAATTACAGTAACGTGAGTAAATGTAATTCGTTACTTTACACCTCGGCCATTACCTCATTTGGATCGCTGTCCGAATTTTGAGTGAGATTTTTGAAACCCTATTTAATCTCATTGTTTCCCACAATGCATCATGGAAACACTAACCGAGCAATATATACCATCATGCATTGCACACAGGGCTGAGAGGAGATAGGTTAGCAGGAGCAGCCCGACCTGTGGAAGAAATGAAAGTAAGAGCAGAGCATCACAGACAAAAACTGCGGCAAAATATTTTATTCTACATTTAAACGTTGTCATTCAATGCGTTCTTTTTAACCTTAAAGTACTAATACTAATTGTAAAATAAACATTGAAAATTTACTGAGGGATTTTCCATGAGCCGACAAAATTGTTGTATTACGTCCTAATTATACTAGATATTGATAAGTGATTTTCTTAATTTGCTGATGATCTAACAATATTTTCCTCTACATATAATTCACTATATAGTAAAGTTATACTATAGTAGTATAGTATAGTATAGTCACATGCAGTATAGTGAGGGGAAGAGTGGGTGACACAGCGTGAGAGTCTGAAGAACTAGACTTCTGCAAAAATGTACGTTACTCACCTGTACTTTTCGTTAGGGTCACAAAGATATTTTATAGTTGAAGTAGTAAATCCACTTTCGTTAACCTGTAAAATCAAACAAAAGGTAGTTGTCGCTTTTTGTGTCACCACGATCCGTCAGGGTGCTGTGGCTACTCTCTGCATTCAGAATCGATTCCACGCGTGAGAAGAAACTAGCCTGTAAAATAAAAAAAATCCCACTCACAACACAATCCTTCTTCTTCTGCAACTTTTAGAGACCAAAAGGATGTTACCCTGATGACATCCCTGTGGCATCCTCAGGGTCTATTCCCTCCTCCAGAGCCACAGGAGAAATTCTGCAATAACCTTTTTTTAGTACTTGCAGCTATGGCAAATACTTAATGTTCGCCTATGATCCTTGCTCTATGTCTCTTATAATGAGCTTGATCATGTCCATCTTTTGTTGTTCGGCTTGTATTTTGAAACTGTGCACAGATGGGGGTGCAGGGCTGACACAGATACTTTATTTTCCCTCAAATTTGTTCAGTGTAAGACTGTGAAGTTTTTGCCCCCTGAATCCTTCATGTGGTGGGAAAATATCTTTAGCTAACTTGAAAAAGGATTTGCACTTCAAGACACTGTTCTCATTTCACTAAACCCGGAGACGACCACAGATAAAAGCTTTAAAGCTGCTTTCCGTGAATGTTCAGCAAAAGCAGAAACAAAAGCACCCTTCACCCAGGCCCTATAAATCCCCAGCCATTTGGTGCGAACACTGAAACAATCTATTATTCACTGCCCTTTTACACCTTGTTTCCTCGTAGACTTTCTGCTGCCTATATACTGCAATTTATTTATCTCTGCTGAGGGTAAGACATGGAGCGCTGCATAATGTTTGCTAAATCAGGCATGCAGGAGAGCAAGAGTCAAGCCTGCAGGAAAAATTGAAATCAGGAAACACCGGAACAGTGGGGCTGAAGTTTATTTTCACCGTGACATGTTCCACGTAATACGTGAGAACAACTGTCAAAACAAATGTCATTATTGTAAGTCTTTAAGTTGCATGTTTGAGCAACAGTGACAAATAGTCCACTTTGAAACAGGGATTACAGCTAATTTCTCACTGTAGTTTTCCACACAAAAGAGAAAACCAGAGAGTGAGAGAGAGTTCCGTGAAGGTTTTCCATGAATAAGATGAAAGATCAGAGGTCTGTGTCTTTTGTTTCAACCTGAATCACAAATCAACACTGAGCTGACTGAGATCAAAAGAATAAAAACTCTGATGTATTCTATTGTTCTCGACTTATTCTGACCGTTGATTATGTGGTCTGACTGCAAACACATTCCACAGGTTCAGCCTCAGTCATTCAGTATGAGAAGGAATACCTTGAGTTCTCTGTTTTTAAGGTCTCTGTCTCCATCATCTTCTATATTAGTCTGCCTGGGGGAACTTTTAAGCTAAGAAAGACATTTTACAATTCTACTGCTAGTGTACTTTGAGTTTGGCACGAACGATGGAACATAAAAGTCATCTGGTCCCACTGAATTGTCACCTGCAACTTCCTGACATTTCTGGGAATTCAATGCTGCACCTCTGAATTGTAACATTAATACCCACTTGTATATTAATATTATTTTGGTTAATTTGACCAACACTGGTAAATGCTCTGTATTCAAGGTACTTTACAGTACATTAGCACAGTGCATCTTTGTCTAGAACGTTCTATACAAGAAAAAGCAATTTGGGGTTCTCAAGGACACTTCGGCATGTGGAACGGGGAAGACTGGGATCAAACTGCTGACCCTCTACTGGGAGGACGACCACTCTACCCCCTAAGCCACAGAAACCACTGTAGAGCTTGTTCTAAACCTGCCTGGTGGAATGGGCTGTGTACTTCTTTTAGAAACTGTGAACGTGATCTCCAGTGATTGAGTTGGTGGAGGTAAAGAGCGGCTTCAGGCCTCAATCTGCAGAACCCCGAAGCTGCACCACCGCTGCTGCACATAGAGCTGTTCACCTGTTTGTTTGACTTTCAGTGAACCTCAACTCGGTCCGCAGAAACCTAAACTGTAGAATCAGTTTTCATCGCCATTGTCGCTTGCGGTGATGAGGTCGTCTGTTTATTCAAAGTTTATTCCCTGGGCCCTTTACAGTGGGAAGCCGATAAGATGACAAGGAGATGGATTTATTAGATGCTTCACAACACCTCATGCTTTAAGATGAACATTTCCCTAATCAGATTAGTGCCTGCATGGAAACTGTTATTACTAGTTTTTTAGCTGTCAACATCCAAGTTGTAATTTACATCGGAGAACTCGGCTCTGTTGTATAACTCTGAGTTATGTAAGCTATGTGGCTGCATTACTCAGAGCTCCATATATCTGAGTTGCCATGTAATGGTGCAGAACTACCTGAGAAAGGCACAGATGCCTCACATCACAGTCCGTCATTCAGGGTAACGTAATTGAAAAGTTAATATATGTGATAAATTTAGTGTAATACATTTCTGGAGACATGCGATTCTTTCTTCCCACCATCCATCCCATAGTACATGAATGTGACATCAAGCACAAAAGCCAACAACTACAAGTAGTCCCAGACGAGGTGAATGTGAGCGTTGAGTTAATGTTTGGTTCTGTGTTTGAAGATTTTCCTCTTTTAATCCAGATTAAAGCGTCAGGCAACAAGACCCAGAGCCAAGAAGCTGTCGGCTTTGAGGCAACAATGCTCGATGACTGTGGACTCTGTGCACACCTCTAGCGCTGGTGCCAACTAAACATATCGAAATCCACAAAATGAAAGTGGACACAGAGGGATGCTCGTAGCCTCGGGTGCAAAGGCAGAGCAAGGAGGAGAAGGAGTGCAGTTTGTATTATTTTTCTGTCTCTTTGGTCTCTGCATTGTACGGTTAAATAAACTGTGACTAAAGCTGTCCTCCAACAAGCAGGCTTCTCCGGGTGTTCGGCTTCTCTCGTTCTCATCCAGTATTCCCAGTGTTGCCCTGCAGGAGGCGTATCAGTGGCAGATGTGGTCGGACAGTACAGCACGCGGGATGCACATTATCGAGATAGAACTCCAACCTTCATTAAACGATTCATTCTCATCCACCTGTCGGCCGCCGGCGCCTGTCACTCACTAAAATTGTCTACAATTTGCTGCCATTGATTTCTAGGTTTTCATGCCCTGTGGGAAGGAGATAACCCAATCAAATGCAGTCTTTGCCTCCAACATGAAAAACACAATTTCTCTCTCCAGGAACTCCATGCTGCTTCAATGTGTTTGAAGGCCTTCAGGTGAAAATCTCTTGAATTCCTCCAATTGTCTTCAGTTTTTTTATATTAGTTTTTTGCATGTGCTTATAAAAGGGGGCATTTATACATCTACCGAGGAGCTGAAGATCTGCAAACCAATAAATCCATCTTTGAGAAATGGGCTTACATGAAATTCCCGTATAAAACCATTTAGAGGCAGACGTTCCTTCACTCTGTGTTTAAATACCTTTGAGAGATTTGCCTTCTCCTCCCTTTGATTTCATGCACCTGCCTAAAGGCCACAATTAGAGTGAGGGAGCCTTCAGAGTTTGACAGAGAAACGTTCTATTTGATCCACAGTTACCTGTTCTATACTTCTTTTATCTTTGCCTTACCTTGAACATTTAGCAACAATAAACAAACCGAATGCTGACATCTAGGCAAATGCTAACAGTGTGATCATGCTGCAGTTAGGACAGCATGGCAGAGTCAGCCAGCTCTCCTGGGCTCCGGTGATTACACTGACAAAGTAATCTCCAGTCTCAAGGCCCGAGAGCTCATTTGCAGTGAGACGTATTTAAAAGAGACACCCACTATCCAAAGGGTAATGTATTCGGTTTAATTTAGTATGACAGCTCTGCCTCTGCTCCTTTTCATGCAATCTATTGATTTCTGGTCAAACGTGGTGATGTACATATAGTAGCAGGGCGTGTTCATCCACAGAGACAGTGGTGTTTTACTGTCCAATCAAAGCATCAAACTTCACTCTGAGACCACGATTATCTTCCTAGAGCAACTACATCATATATCTAATCACTGCAGACCGGGGCAGTGGTCAATCACTAAAATGCTTTGTGAGATACTTTCTCTCCGGGAAGATGTCGGACATTGATCGGCCGCTCGCCTGTCGCTGCAAGATGATGCTGAGATGAGCAACTGATCCCCCAGCCACAGGTCCCAACGGCTCCCAGAAAATCAAACTGGATGGAGGACAACATATTCGAAATCTATAGTGTTACTTTTTTCCCTGCTAATGACTCCTTTTATATATTTTGTCTCTGTGCCGGGGAGGCATAATGTTTTTAGGGATGCCTGTCTGTACTTTTCATTCATCTTAAAACCCCTTAACACAATTTCTTCAAATTTAGTACAAAGATTCAGTTTGAGATGAACTTATTTTTTTGGGGGTGGTCAAAGGTCAAAGGTTAGGCAAATTTTTTTGCCTCTTCAATGCACCTCGAGAAAATTTGGCATAAATATTCACTTGGAGTCACGGATCCACTGATTCCATTTGGTTAGTTAAAGATCCACCTACAGTGGCCACTTGAAAAAATCTCAAATCTGCCTTTGAATTTTACGATTTTAAATGCAATGTGTCAGGAATACCTGGAGGGACTGCAACTTAAACATCAACTCTAGTTTTTCTTTCAGAACAATGATAAATTTATGCTCATCATTCATAATACAGAAGCGAAACCTCAATACTAGCAAGACTATTCTCAAATATCCTGCTCAGTTTTGGTTCAGTATATTTCTAAGTGATGTCTATATGGATGGAGCGATGGATGAATGGATTCCTTTATTCTTTTATTTAACCCTAACCCTCACGTGTGAAGTATTCCAGTAGCACACACACATGTGTGTGTGTGTGCTCCTCCTCCTCCTCCTCCTCCTCCTCTTAACTGGCAGTCAAATGTTAGTGTGGAGCTCAATCAAAGTGGAGAGGAAATAGCACTTGTTATTTGACAACATCCTGTAGTCAGACAAGTATGTTTTCATGGTCTTCATGGCAGGCAATGTGATGAGCTGTGGGTCAAATCATTTTCAAAGGAAAGTGAGGCAGCTTCTCTGTGGTACAATCTTCCATTGAACCAACACAAACAAGGACCTATACGTAAACAGCAACATTCTTTAGGCACAACTTTACAGATCACATTGTCGCTGTTATGAATGCAGATTGTTGTGGCTATTGAAGGGTGACATCCTGTCAATACACTTGACATGCACATTAATTTACTTGCATAGCTTGTACCATCACATACAAAGGCCTGGATTTAAGATGAGGCAACAGCATCTTTCTTTATGGAGTGGTTTCATAAGCCTCATTCAGACTAGAGTTAAAAAGTGAGCTTGATTCCTAAAAGCTTTACAGTTATTCACCAAGGACACTCTGACATGTGGACAAAGGATCAGCGTTGGAAGGAACCAACGAAAAGTTCTCTGTCTGCTTGAATTTTGCTTAGATAGTACCAACTATACTTTAGTAAAGCTATTCAGCTCTTTGTTTGATTGAAGTGCAAGTTTTTCCAATTTTTAGAAATGGAGGCAAACGGGACCAGTTCAGAGTGTGTAAAGTGGAGAAGGAGAAGGAAATCTCTCTCTAGAAGTGAAAAGAGACACTTTGCAAAGCTTCACCATGAAGCTTCATAATCTCAATATTATCTGAGAAAATTGATAAAATTGCGGTTTCATATTTTAAGTCAAAATTCTCAATGATTTCAGTGTGCGAGGGTGAATTATATTTAATTGTCAGTAGCAGATAAAGGATTTGAATACATCGGGGCACATGTACTGTTTTCTGTAATGTTTTAAATGTTTTTATTGAGATTGTATTCTCTTATGTATTTATTAAACTTACACTTCATTATCTCTGATGTTAGGGAAACTATTAAAGTTTATGTTAAGTCATTCAAACTTTTTCATATGATTCAAAGCAAATATGTATAAAAGTTGCATTCATTATCTCTCTCCATTTGTTTGTTGGTTTGCAGGTTTGTGAGCAGTTGTAGTTTTCACTGATGCAACTCCTGAAACTCCTTCATCAGTGTCTATTTTATAGAGTTCCTGCAGAGCACGGCTGTAAACTAGTTCCACTTGTTCTGTGGCATTTCAAAAGGTCACAGTAAAACAACGACAATTTGTTTCTGTGGAAATATGTGAAAGGATTAAACAAAGGTCACATTAAGCAACAAACCTGATTAACTTTTATGAACTGTGCGTTAAAAAGTGACTCAAATGTAAAAAATAAATGATAAATAAACTGGTTATTTGCAATAAACGATACAAGTAAAAGCTAGTCTGGTAAACAGTGTTTTATTATTATTATCATCAACATTAAATTTGATTGGTTTATTGTTTTACTGCAAAGAATAAACCTGAACTAAAGCCCGGAGAATCTCGGCTGCGGGACAGCGAGCGGAGCCAGTGGCCCTGCAGTGAGGAACTTCACACGGCCGTTTGAGCTTCCAGATGGTCACATTATGCTTCCTGCCACATCGACCACAAGCACCGTCAGACAGGAGGCAGCATGGTCCCATCTTGCACTGCATCGCCCACCGTAATGTGCACCGCTCCACCGTAATGTACACATCTGCCCAGCTCGGAATGCTGAGGAATCACATCTGTTCTGACTCACAACTGTAACATCTTGTTGGTTTCATGTATTCAGCACTTCTTGTGTTATTATGATACTGTGTGTGTGCTTGATTTTGTTGCCTGTTCAGGACCTTTTCCAGCATAAACACTGACCTTTTCAGGACCAGTCCTCATGAGGACCAAAGCCCCAATCTAATTAGGCAGACATTACATCCACTGTCGTATGTTCAACATTCCCACCAGAATTTTTAATCTCGACCCGAAATTGAATGTACAATGCTGCCGTATAGTAGCAAAACAGATGATTGTCTCTCAATCCAAAAATTTGACTTCTCCGTAGCCATGCTCCAGCCATTCTAGTGAAAACTAGAATAATGCTAGTGTGGAGAAGCCCCTCCTACTTCCCCTCCTTTACTTACCTGGCCTACAGCTTCCGGCCATGGCTCCGCCTCCAGAAGTGACCCAGGAAGCCAGCTCACCTGGTTCACTCCTCTCTGAACAAACAGACATGAACAAACATAGTCGAGGCCTCATCCAATGTTGATTACATGTTAGTGTCAGACTATTCTCTTAATCGGGTTAATATCATAATATGACCTATAAGTGAGTTGTGATTTGGTCCCATACAAATCTATATGAATTGAATGGTGCTCATGTGAATATGACTTGTGACACTGCTGTGTGCATTGTGCTTTTCCCTGTGTAGCCTTATCCTGTGTGTTGCCCTCAGTCTGATCACCTGGTTGAGAACTTTTGCTCTGGCTTCCCTGTTTTGTTTGCCTGCCTCGGGTTGATTTCCTGTGTGCAACTTTTGATTCTAGATAGAAGAAGTTTCCTTTTTTAACCTGCACCTCATCTCTTGTGTATACTCTGTAGTCACATCCTTGCCTTCTGCCATTACCACAACAACATCCCTGCAACATCTGTGTGTATCCAAGTGTATGAGCCAATGCATTTGTTTAGTGAATCTCTCAGTGTACGAAATATGTCACGTTTGTGAATCCTCTTTCTCTAGGTATGTATTTTCAAAATGGATTAAACTGATTTATGCTGCAATTCACAGTGATGTGCAGTCATACATGTTATACACTTGATATCACACTAGAAACAAGATGCCTGACGTTCTACTTTGCACATCTGCACATGCTGCATACCATTAAAGGAATTCATCTAAAATTCAAAAATCCTTCAGCCCGGAATTAGCTCCAGGGAGATGAATTAATGCGACCACCATCACTTTAAAATAAATCAAAACATTTCTAAAATTATCCCCGCTATCAATAATGTATCGCCGGCTTTAATCTGATGTGCGGTCATATATTTTCAATCGTAGATGATGTGCGCGGAGACCCAGCAGCCTCCCTTGTGTTGCAGGCTCTTGAAAATCTTACGACCTCTCTGTCATATGCAGTTTATTAAAGTAAATTCAACACTTATTTCAAGTCTCCTACCACCATTTCAAACTGACCGTTTTGGTAGGTGAAGAGGAGTCATCCCCGCAACAGAAACTGCTTGTCCCATAATTTAAAACATAAATTCTCACAATTGTGCTCAATGTTTTATATTTTCAATTTAGTCTGACCACTTACAACCTTTCCTTGGGCGCTTCCTTTTGATTGGGTTTTAATCTACTGTTTGAAATATGTATTTTTTCAAATGGATTCCTCCAGCTGGGTCTGTGGAGAGCTCTTTCAAACTGCTTGCTGTTTGCAGAAGGTATTATTATTCTCCTGCAACACCTGATAATGTCACCGCTGCCTGTTATCCGAGTTCTACTTGATAATGAGGCAGAGGACACAAAAGAGACAGCTTGAGAAATTAGAATGTGGAGAACAAAATATTTAAATCTGCCGAACCACCCAGTCATGCTTCCATGGTGCAAATTTTCCAGTCAATGCAGGGATGTGAAAGAACGCTGTGTGCCTGTGTGGAAGAAACGCATAGTCACTGTATTTCTTATTAGAAAAGAAAAACCTGAACAGCCAGCCTGGGGAGTCAGTTCAAAGCGTCTCGTTAAATGCCTGGAATACAAACACTGTAAAGTTTGCTTTGCTCTGGTGTTGCAGACAATTGTTTGTGGGAAAATAAATGAAAACAAAAAATAAGGAATGGCAACTCTTTATTTATTTTTTTCCTGTTTCTGAAATCACTGGCTACACAGTCGGTCTGACAGCTCGGAGCCTCGACTGCTTTTGGCACCGACTGCATCGACTCAGCAACCACAGATGAAGAATGACTTCAGCCAAACGCGACACCAGAACAAAGGTGTTTGAAGACGGCGTCATGACGGTTGTGTCTCAAGCCTGGTGTCACCAGAAGTAAATAAGATTAAAATGATGAAGCTGTTTTCCCTCTACTGGCTTGTCCATTTAAATCCAATTAGTGACGATGTCCCGCAATTGAACTTAATTCAATTACAGTCGCTGTGATGTAAATGTCAGTGAAAATTCAATATTTGATAGTGAAGCAGAAAATGTTCTGCCTTTTTACGACTTAACGTCCGAACCAAGGTTCCTTGTTCTTCGTTACATTGTTTACATTTAATTTGGTTACTTTTGGCTTCATGTATATGTAATGGAGCAGACTTAAGACACGTGTACGTCCCGTCAATTTATGAACCAGTTGATTTTGTTAATTTATTTAATATCATTATGGTATTACAATCAGCATCATAGTATATTCATTATATAAAGTCGTTGGTTTTCACCCGTTTACTTATTTGTTTTTTCTGAATGAGCAGCATTATACAGAACTACTGGACAGATTCCCATGTAACTGGGTCAGAGGAGAACCCTTTCAATTTTGATGCATATTCAGATCAGGCAGTGCATCCAGGATTTCTTTTTCACATTCTTCAACATTGTGACAGGATTTTCATTGATTATTTCATGGACTTTAAAGAAAAACATCAGACATGTTAAGGGACCTGAAATGTATCATTATAGATCCAAATAAAAATCTGGACGTAGTGAATTTAAATGTGGATTAATAAGGAGACTGTTGGGATTTGGCATAGATTCTAGTCCAGTAAACTGTATCACACGTACAAAGAAGAGAATATCTTGAAGGAATTCATAAAATTGAATCAAATCTGAAAGACCTAAAAATGATGACAAGAATAATTACTCTCCCAACCTGCTCACGCTCCAGCTGCATCCAGCATGCTCCAGCTGTTGTCAGAGCTGTGAGCGGCAATAAGAAACCACTAACCAGTAAAGTGAGTCAGCCAGGCTGAGAGGAGTACATCAGTAAAAAATAAATAAAGAAAATTCCATGATTAGACATGGCATGTGGGCAGAGCCCGTGAAGTGCCTGACAGGAGAGAATACAATGAAACCATTCACATCCCATGTATGTAATTTTTAATTAGGGTCCTGTCATCTTCCAGAAAAGCCCTTGTTAAAGATGGAAAGTTTAGTTTTGGTTACCAGTGAATTGATCGACTTGATGAATAAATCAAGGAACGAGTTGGTGAATACTGAGCGCTAAATGAATGACGTGCTCTTCTTATGAAACCGCAGCATGAAGTGCGGCTATTGACCTCCTTTATTCCTCCTGCAGGAGAGGACGGAGGGATTCCATATTTATTAGTGACATTTCATGTGTGCTGATTCGGTTATGTGCTTCAGATAACCTTGTGAAACTCGTTTACTACCTCTATGATCATTTCACTGCTCACTCTGTGCCATGGACTGTGCTGTACTGCCAAGAAGACACAAAGTATAAATGGGCTGTATTCCTCTTTACAGCAGCAGCTCACCCCAACCTTCTGTCCCGGCCAAACCAAAAATAGTGGCCACAGTAGTGAAAATATCCAAGTCATGATAAAGAGAATTTGTGTATTAAAGAAAATGTTGACTTGTTTTAACAGTGACTATATCTGCCCAATCCACAAGATTTCTTGGTGTCTGTTCAGTGGTGATTTAAATTATTTTAAGGACAGACAGGAAGACAGATGAACATTAATAAAAACAATGCTTCTTAGTGGAGGTGAAAAGTATGAGAGGACTAGAAGATTGTATGTGGGTTTATCATGGAATGTATAAAAAGATGGACGACATGAAAGCTTCCCAAAAGTGAAGCCAAAGTTTCTTGAATGCCCCCTGGTGGCTGGCTGCAGCATAGGTCATAAACCCTGTATCCTCTATGAGCCAGGTCCAAATAATTTCTTCTTGGATGTTTGTCATTTTAGGTACATGTCAGGTACTTCTAATCAATCTAATTCAAGGGATACTTTTTCTAGTAAGTCTGGTTTTGATTTCTTATTAGTTGGTATAAAAATGGGCTGAAATGTCATTATTATTATATGCATTATTGGCCGGGCTTCAATATCAAGGCCGCATCCCAAAATTGCATAGACTCTGCCTCCTAAATGGCGTAATCGGTGTAAGATGGCAGCTATTCATATCCGGGATATAAATCCAAATACTAACTTTCTGGATGGTGGAAGGAAGTGAAACTAGTTGTTTCCTCCAGAGATAGTTTGGCCAATCAGTTCAGTGTACTTTCACGTGGTCAAACTTCACCCACGCTGGCACCCAAAAACAGTAGCAGAACAGAAGAGGAATAATTGATTATTTCTTGGCTGATAAAACTGCACCTGTCATTCAGAGAACATATGGACACTGGAAATTGTTTGGATTTTCATTTGAGGTATATTCACTTACAACACTCTTCACAGTTGAATGATGAAATTTGTGTGAATAATTGTTTTTGAGTGAGACCACATGAAAGCCTTCATGGGGCCAACAAAGAGATTCACATAACACAGAGGTGGTTGAAGCTGTTATTTGCACCCCAGTAGGTCTTCCTCTGATATAACAGGGTTCCAGACTCAAAGCGGAGACCATGACGGGGATTTCAGTCAAAGCAAGAATGAATGGTGGACTAATGAAGACTGAACTGAAGGTGATAAACTCCCTTCAGACTTACCTTCCATAAGTGGTATTGGTTCCAACTGAATTTTAAATTAGAAGCTGTGCACCTTTAATCCACCTTGATGAACAACTTGGAATACATCACCATATTTATGACTCTAGGAGGAATAAGCAGAAAAAAGGTGAAAATGAATCATAAGGCATGGAGCTAAAGATCGAGGGGAGGATTGTAACTCTTGCAAAGACAATGGATAAAACTAACTCCTTGAAACTGGGGAACAAATGAGAAGACAATAAAGTAGGAGCGAACACCCTCAGCTAAAGTAGCTGAGACATTATTACCTTGGAATAAAGAACAGAAACAGCTAGACTGCCTTTGCCCAAATTTCGAACATTCATCAAAGTCTTTGAGGCTCTTTAATCTCTCAATTCTCAGTGTCTAATTTGTTTAATCAGCACAAAACAGAGGTAAGTGGTTTCATGGAGTGTTCGAGTCTGAACAGCAGTTTATTCAGAACCAGGAGCAGTTCAAGGGACTTTGGAGGCACCAGGCAACAGGAGCCAATCTTCAAATCATTCTTTTAATATCAAAATAAAACAGTGCATACTGTGCATACTCATAAATAATAGTAAAGCAGAAAAAGTTGAAGTGCAAACCCCACCAGGCACATCATACAGACTAATTTAGAGGTTCAAATCTTCAAACAATTACAAAGCTTTTAGCAGAGAGATTGTAAAATGGGGCCTTGTCAGTCATTGCAGTCTTCTGCGCATACCTGCTAATATTTAATGGGGATCTGACAAAAATGTAATCTCTTCCAAGTAGTTGCCTTTGCTTGCCCCTGTGCAGAAATCAACTTTTGCTAAAATAGATGTTTTCCTCAATTATTATTGTCTATAAGTTGACTGAATAAACTTTGAAATTTGTTGAATGAATGACGGTGATTTGTACAATTGCGGTAGCGGTCTCCAATAATTCTAGTCTTTATGCTAGCTTGGCTGACATGTAATGTCCACCAGTGTTACCTCAATAACGGGGCTGGGCAGCAAGACAAGAGCATCAATTATTGTAATATAATTATCAATTGTAATATAGCAAAGGTTCATGCATTGTTCAGGCTGAGGGAAAATAACCCATCATCGAATTGCCTTTTAAATGTTTTGCTGTTTATTGCATATTTATATCTTATCTACAACCTTCACTCTGGACCAAAAACCGGTTGAGAAATAATAATGCAACATTTATCATGATTACAATTGATATCAACTGAGAAGAACATTTTGTTGATATAATATTTGGCCTTATCATCCAGCCCTACATAAAGTTGATTTAATCTTATATAAAATCCTCTTGTCTGTGTTGCTCAAAATGTTTCTCTAAATGGTTTGGA